>NC_092119.1:25300696-25371759 GCF_045679555.1 Salvelinus alpinus
ACTGACCAGGTGAATTCAGGTGACAGATTTGATCCCTTATTGATGTCACTTGTTAAATAGACGTCAATCAGTGTAGATGAAGGGGAGGAGACGTTAAAGACGGATTTTTAAGCCTTGCGATAATTGAGACATGGATTGTGTATGTGTGCCATTCAGAGGGTGAATTGGGCAAGACAAAATATTTAACTGCCTTTGAACGGGGTATAGGTGCCAGGCACATCAGTTTGTATCAAGAACTGCAACGCTAATGGGTTTTTGACTCAACAGTTTCCCGTGTGCATCAAGAATGATCCAGCCAACATGACACAACCGTGGGAAGCATTGGAGTCAACCTGGGCCAGCATCCCTGTGGAACGCTTTCGATGCCTTGAAGAATTGAGGCTGTTCTCATGGCAAAAGCGGGCGGTGCAACTCAATATTAGGAAGGTGTTCCTAATGTTTGGTATACTCAGTGTATAAACAAGGTTGCTACAGTTATTTGTGGTGTTAATCATACATTTTTTGTTATTTTTATGAGGGGGGAGGTTTGTGATTTTATTTTTTTACTGTACAAGGGGAGGGTAATGTGAATATTTTTTACATTTGGGAGGGAGGTGCATTTATTTTTCAATGACACCGGGAGTTGGGCCTGTTATCTGCATTGGGGACTCAAATATATACCTCTGTGTTTTCTGCATTGACCAGAGATGACTCTGCAGTCAATACAATACAATTTCTTTTGAGATCATCTTTATGAACCTAATTAAATGTTGATTATACATGTCTAGTAATTTACCTGTGTTATCTAACGGTATATTATGCGCAGGCACATTGTTTTGTGGATAGGCTCCAGTAATTGTTTTAAAAAGTGTCAGTGAAAACATCTACACAAAAAAGCGAGTGCGTAAACATTTCCCCTAAAAAGAGGTAGGAAATCTAGAGACCCGCCTACGCCTGTCTCGAGGAGCGTGTTGTGTGTGTGGCGATACACAAAATGCAGCTCATCTCGGGAGGAGGTAGAGCGAGTCTATGCCACAGTGCGCTCTGAAAAGTTGAAGCAACATTTTACAATGAGGAGGCTGTTAAATACAGTTTTATTTTACTAGGCAAATCAGTTAAGAACAAATTCGTATTTGAAGTGAACAGTGTGTTAACTGCCTTGTTCAGGGGCAGAACGACAGATTTTTACCTTGTCAGCTCGGGGATTCGTTCTTGCAACCTTTCGGTCACTAGTTCAAAGCTCTAACCATTAGGCTGCCCTGCCGCCACACTGTTGTCCTTCTATAAGAAGCAGCAAAGATTTACACCCCCCTGACCCCAGGATGCCCGGGACAAAGAGAGGGCTTGTGGAACCACAAAATACGTTCTTGGGAAACCTTGTCCAGTGTAGAAAAGGTAAGCATTGAAACCAGAAGAGAAAGCTAGTTTGGATGATTGTGTTCTTTTTTTGGTAAAAAATAATTAGTATTTTTTTCATTTTCTTTTATACGACTTGTCTTTAGTTTGTAAAAACTTATATACTTTGTTTTCAAAGTTTATTCCACAATGTATATATATTGTTTTAGTGATGATATGTAACTATTTACAGTTCATACATACAGCACTATTCAAACGTTTGGACGCACCTACTCATTCCAGAGTTTTTCTTTATTTTTATTATTTTCTACATCAGCCTGTCTTAAAGTATGGGTCGCTGACCTGTTAGTGGTGCGTCGCGACGTGTCAGAGTAAATGTATAATTATTGAATTAATTGATTTGGCCAAGTGCAATTACGGTCTCCGTTCACTGCGCGCTCTGCTTAGCAGCGGTCTGCTGTTTGGCAGCTGCGCGAGTGGGAGAGGGAGATATGCACGTGTGCTTCGCGGTTTACCAGATTTTTTTTCTGGAGTTCTGGAAGTGCTTAGTAATGAGTCAATCAAAACGAACAAATTCATATAACGACACGTCCTGACCAAATATCCACAGCACGACGGTATACGCAGAGAACGCTTCGGGAAACAGTGCTTCGACAGTGGAAAAGTAAGTCAGCTAGCAAGGCATTGTTGTCATTTTATAAAAGGTGACGGATAAGCAGAAATAAGGGAGTAGTACTATCTCATAGTAGTTTTTGTGAGTTTCTCTTTCAAACAATTCCCTGGCCTTGTACACAGCTAATAGCTAACGTTAGCCAAAGCAAGTTAGCTAGCTACTGATGCAACCCTAAGTAACAGTACAGATGAAAAATGATCAGGCCTACTGTACATCTTACTGTATAAGTTATTGTTGGAAACAAGTCTAGGTTGGTGTTATGGGTGTAAGATGGCACAGTGATGCCATCTGTTGGTAAATGTTAATTACTGCAACTCCAGTGTTTTTACCGGTGTGATAGCCGGTTGTAATCGCAATGTACTGAACAAGACTGGTTACTCGCATCAATGCCTCTGTCTCGTCATTTAGCATTCAAACATGGTGTCAGAGTTGGATAACTAACCATGATTTCCGCAAATTAGTCGCCTGTTCTGGTTTTCAAAAAATGCTTATTTGAGTAAAATTTTCCCGGAATTGACCTTAGCTTGAGTGAGTTTGCTAGTTAGCCGTTAGCTTCAGTGTTGTTAGCACCGGTTAGACATGGCAGCGAACATTCCCCCTCCCGCGGTTATGAAGCTCCGCGGAGATTGGAGCACGAACTGGGATACGTTTAGAGGTGAATGGGAGGACTATGCACTAGCCACGGGACTTCTGAAAAGGATGATGAGGTAGTGGCTGCCACTTTGAGGACTATAATGGGTACTGAATGCCGACACGTATACAAACACAAACTGAACCTAACAGCAGCTCAGCAAGGTATTAACGCAACAGCTATTCTTGATGCTCTTGAAAATAACTTTAAGCCACCAAAGAACGTTATCTACGAGCGTTATGTTTTCGGTTGTTGCAAAATATGGCCAGCCAGATAGGGTAATTTCAGATAATGCACCCCAATTCTCTGGATTTGAGTTCTCGAAAATTTGCTGCAGAATGGGAATTCGAGCATGTCACCTCATCACCACGACACCCAAAAGCTAATGGGAAGGCGGAGTCGCAGTCAAAATCGCAAAGAACCTCTGCAAAAAAGCTCTGCGAGAGGGCAAAGATGCCTGGAGAGCAATCCTGCAGTGGCGCAATACCCCGACAGAAGGCATGGATAGCAGCCTGGCCCAGCGCCTCATGGCACGGTGCTTAAAAGCAGCTCTGCCAGTAGCCAGCACTCTCCTGGAGCCATGTGTGGTGACAGACATGCTGGTGAAGCTACATCACAGAAGACAGGTCTCCAAGTTCATCTACGACAAATCAGCAAACAACTTACCTGAGCTCAGGGTGGGTGAAACAGTGAGAATGAAGCCACTACCAGGGGACCAGACGGGCCTCTGGAGACTCGGATCCTGTGTACAGAAAGTGACACCACGCTTCTACTTGGTTGAAGTGAATGGATCACTGTACCGTCGTAACAGGGTTGACCTTCGGATTGCTGAGCCAGCACCTACTTAGAATCCCGATGGTCATAGGGGTCGCATGACAAAAGACGGAACTCCAGCAAGTCACATGGGGCCTGAGGCACTGGGCGAAGAGCCAGGGGATCACAGGTCGGCCGCTCCCTCGCCCATCAATACTCTCCTTAGACAGTCAGGTGACATGCCTGTGCGGGAACCCGCAGTCCTCGCAGACAAGCCCCCTGTCTTTTCACACTGCGGGCGTCTGTCCCAGCCACCAAAAATACTTAATCTGTAGGTTTTCCATTAGGTATTGTTGACAGACAGTGATAAGTGAAGAGACTATCAAAATGTGTTAAGTTGTTACCTGAATAAAAAAAATAAAAAAAAAACTGTTCATGTTGGAAATTATGACTAGGTTTGTTTTGTTAGTGAATTGACAGCTACTGTCCTATTTTATAAAAGGGAAGATGTTATGGGTGTAAGATGGCACAGTGATGCCATCGGTTGGTAAATGTTAATTACTGCAACTCCAGTGTTTTTACCAGTGCGCTTGATACCCGGATGTATTGCAATGTACTGAACAAGACTGGTTACTCGCATCAATGCCTCTGTCTCGTCATTTAACACTCAAACAGTTGGAACCGTTGCTGTTAAAATACAAGTCATCATTTTTATTCTGAACTGGAATAAACTGATTTATTTCAGTCAGGGTTCTGGATTACTTAAAAAACAAATACAGAAACAGTCTCAATGCTGAGTATGACCTCAATGTTGCACTGTCAAAAAGTCCAGAATAGACATGCTTGTTGAAAACTTCAACCAGCCGCACACCTCTCATTAGGACTGTGTGTGTTTTCTGGTCTATATCTGTGATTTTTTTATTTATTTATTTATTTTTTATTTATTTACATTGAACCTTTTTTTAACTAGGCAAGTCAGTTAAGAACAAATCATTATTTACAATGACGGCCTACCCCGACCAAACCTGGACGACGCTGGGATAATTGTGCGCTGCCCTATGGGACTCCCAATCTCAGCCGGATGTGATGCAGCCTGGATCAGTCAGTTTATTCCAGTTCAGAAAAAAAACATGACTTCTATTTTAACAGCAACAGCTCCAACCTAGACTTTCTTTCGACAATAATTTCTACAGTAAGATGTACAGTAGGCCTGATCATTTTTCATCTTCATCTACTGTTACTTAGGGTTGCACTATCAAAAAGCCTGCATGTCGGTTTTGTTATGCATCTGTGTGATGTGATCAATCAGTTTTTTCTAGTTCAGAATTCAATTATTTATTGAATTTTAACAGCAACAGTTCCAACCTAGACACATATGTAAGAGTTTTTAATTGGGGAAATAAACATGACTAGCTATTTAATTTCATTGTTATTTGCTTTTGTCTATATTGCATTTGTTTTAGGCATAAGGGCAATGAAATGTACCAATATCTACGTTGCATATGTTCCTAAGCTTGGGTCCCAGGAAGACACAGAATTTCTAATTTGGGTCCCAGGCTGAAAAGGGTTAAGAACCCCCGTTCTACATAATAGTGAAGACATCAAACTATGAAATAACACATACGGAATCATGTAGTAACCAAAGAAGTGCTAAACAAATAGAAATATATTTGAGATTCTTCAAAGTAGCCACCCTTTGCCTTGATGACAGCTTTGCACACTCTTGGCATTCTCTCAACCAGCTTCATGAGGTTTGAAAGGACATCCAGCCAACTTGACACAACTATGGGAAGCACTGGAGTCAACATGGGCCAGCATCCCTGTGGAGCGCTTTCGACACCTTGCTGAGTAAATGTCCCGACGAATTGAGGCTGTTCCGAAAGGGGGGGGGGGGGGGTAGTTTACAATCCATTCAGCAATCATTAGACTATTCTCTTATATTTGGCTGATTGTAGAGTGTTTAGGTTATATTACTTCTTGCCAAAGTGTTAGGTTACAGGCTTGAAAAGTTGCAGTAAAACAGAACATGCTGTTTAACTAATATCACATCAATTTCCTTTAAATCAATACCTAATTTTAAGTAAGTATCATGCAGTTGTAGGCTGTTGTAAGGATAATATTGCTTGTTATTTCTCTCTTCAAGTAGAATTAACCCCTCTACTACTTATCAGACATCAGTAAAACTGCTGCAGCTGATGCATAGAATCCCTAATGCAGAGAGTTCATGCATTATATGTGCTGTAAACTCCCTCTCTGATTGATTGCATTTGTGTGTGGTAGTTGGAAGAGTTGGTGGAAAACATTACATTACAATAAAGTTTCTTTACTAATCGTACTGGATTCCAAGTGTATCAACCAATCACTAATCTTAATTCCATTGAAGCATGATTGTTGTTGCGGACATAGAATAAGCTACTAAATGTAGTGCCGTAATTGTGTAGAACAAAAAACAGACATTTGAGGGATACGTCTTCACTGTATTGGACTACATTGTGTGGGGTCACTCACCACACACATCACCAATGGGTTGTGCCAACCCATCTGAATATTTCAGCCATTTAACACCAGAGCCCTCACCACACACCTGTTTCCCTGACCTCTCTTCACAGAAACCAGCTTCATCCTGGGGAATGCCCGGATCGTGGAGTGGCCTGTAGTCTACAGTAATGATGGATTCTGCAAGCTCTCAGGGTTCCACAAGACGGAGGTTATGCAGAAGAGCAGCACTTGCAGGTAAGGATGGTTGTTGTATAGCAGTATAGTAATCATTTTATTTTCCCCTTTGTAGGTGTAATGTATCTGCTGTTATAGATGACCACTAAACCACTGTAGAATGCTTTCAAAAGGTCCTTCATGAAGTGAAGTAATTCTGAACATCACATTACAAGAGTCACTGAAAACCCCTTGGCATCTGGTGTTCCACTAGTACTGAATGAGGGCCTGTACTGCCTGGTGATCATAGAAATGGTTTCAAATGGAACCAATTACCAAATCCAAATCAAATTTTATTGGTCACATACACATGGTTAGCAGATGTTATTGCGAATGTAGCGAAATGCTTGTGCTTCTAGTTCCGACAATGCAGCAATATCTAACATGTAATTTAACAATTCCATTACATACACACACATCTACAGTTGAAGTCGGAAGTTTACATACACCTTAGCCAAATACATTTAAACTATTTTTTTTTCACAATTCTTGACATTTAATCCTAGTAAAAAATTCCATGTCTTAGGTCAGTTAGGATCACCACTTTATTTAAAAATTTTGAAATGTCAGAATAATAGTAGAGAGAATGATTTCTTTCATCACATTCCCAGTGGGTCAGAAGTTTACATACACTCAATTAGTATTTGGTGGCATTGCCTTTAAATTGTTTAACATGGGTCAAACGTTTCGGGGAGCCTTCCACAAGCTTCCCACAATAAGTTGGGTGAATTTTTGCCCATTCCTCCTGACAGAGCTGGTGTAACTGAGTCAGGTTTATAGGCCTCCTTGCTCGCACACGCCTTTTCAGTTCTGCCCACACATTTTCTATAGGATTGAGGTCAGGGCTTTGTGATGGCCACTCCAATAATTTGACTTTGTTGTCCTTAAGCCATTTTGCCACAACTTTGGAAGTATGCTAGGGGTCACTGTACATTTGGAAGACCCATTTGCGACCAAGCTTTAACTTCCTGACTGATGTCTTGAGATGTTGCTTCAATATATCCACATAATTTTCCTGCCTCATGATGCCATCTATTTCGTGAAGTGCACCAGTCCCTCCTGCAGCAAAGCACCCCCACAACATGATGCTGCCACCCCCATGCTTCACGGTTGGGATGGTGTTCTTCAGCTTGCAAGCCTCCCCCTTTTTCCTCCAAACATAACAATGGTCATTATGGCCAAACAGTTATATTTTTGTTTCATCAGACCAGAGGACATTTCTCCAAAAAGTACAATCTTTGTCCCCGTGTGCAGTTGCAAACCGTAGTCTGGCTTTTTTATGGCGGTTTTGGAGCAGTGGCTTCTTCCTTGCTGAGCAGCCTATGTCGATATAGGACTCGTTTTACTGTGGACGTAGATACTTTTGTACCTGTTTCCTCCAGCATCTTCACAAGGTCCTTTGCTGTTGTTCTGGGATTGATTTGCACTTTTCGCACCAAAGTACGTTCATCTCTAGGAGACAGAACGCGTCTCCTTCCTGAGCGGCATGACGGCTGCGTGTTCCCATGGTGTTTATACTTGCATACTATTGTTTGTACAGATGAACGTGGTACCTTCAGGCGTTTGGAAATTGCTCCCAAGGATGAACCAGACTTGTGGAGGTGTACAGTTTTTTTCTGAGGTCTTGGCTGATTTTCCCATGATGTCAAGCAAAGAGGCACTGAGTTTGAAGGTAGGCCTTGAAATACATCCACAGGTACAACTGCAATTGACTCAACTGATGTAAATTAGCCTAACAGAAGCTTCTAAAGCCATGACTTAATTTTCTGGAATGTTCCAAGCTGTTTAAAGGCACAGTCAATTTAGTGTATGTAAACTTCTGACTCACTGGAATTATGATAAAGTGAATTATAAGTGAAATAATCTGTCTGTAAACAATTGTTGGAAAAATTACTTGTCATGCACACAGTAGATGTCCTAACCGACTTGCCAAAACTATAGTTTATTAACAAGAACTTTGTGGAGTGGTTGAAAAACTAGCTTTAATGACTCCAACATTAGTGTATGTAAACTTCCAACTTCAACTGTAGTTAAAGGAATGGAATAAGAATATGTTCATATAAATATATGGATGAGCAATGACAGAGCGGCATAGGCAAGATGCAATAGATGGTATAAAATACAGTATATACATATGAGATGAGTAATGCAAGATATGTAAACATTATTAAAGTGGCATTATTAAAGTGACTAGTGATCCATGTATTAAAGTGGCCAATGATTTCAAGTCTGTATGTAGGCAGCAGCCTCTCTGTGTTAGTGATGGCTGTTTAACAGTCTGATGGCCTTGAGATAGAAGCTGTTTTTCAGTCTCTCGGTCCCAGCTTTGATGCACCTGTGTACTGACCTCGCCTTCTGGATGGTAGTGGGGTAAACAGACAGTGGCTCGGGTGGTTGTTGTCCTTGATTATCTTTTTGGCCTTCCTGTGACATTTGGGTGCTGTAGGTGTCCTGGAGGGCAGGTAGTTTGCCCCGGGTGATGCGTTGTGCAGACCGCACCACCCTCTGGAGAGCCTTGCGGCTGTGGGCGGTGCAGTTGCTGTACCAGGCAGTGATGTAGCCCGACAGGATGCTCTCATTTGTGCCTCTGTAAAAGTTTGAGGGTTTTCGTTGACAAGTCTGGGACCAAGTGACTGAAAAACAGCTTCTATCTCAAGGCCATCAGACTGTTAAATAGCCATCACTAGGCAGTTTCCACCCGGTTATGTAACCCTGCACCTTAGACACCTTTAGTATTTCCTCACAGCTGCCCATGTCCCTTAATGTTTATGATGTGGTTGTTACTGACAAGAAGCACATGGCTGAGCTCTTTAATCACAATTTCATTAAGTCAGGATTCCTATTTGACTCAGCCATGCCTCCTTGCCCGTCCAACATTTCTTCATCTCCCACCCCTTCTAATGCGACTATTCTCGATGCTTCTCCCTCCTTTTCCCCTGCCCCGCTACAAAGTTTCTCCCTGCAGGCAGTCACTGAGTCCGAGGTGCTAAAGGAACTCCTTAAACTTGACCCCAAAAAAACATCTGGGTCAGAAGGTTTAGACCCTTTCTTCTTTAAGGTTGCTGCCCCTATCATCACAAAGCCTATCTCCATCCTTTTTAACCTGTCTCTCCTTTCTGGGGAGGTTCCCATTGCTTGGAAGGCAGCCACAGTTCATCATTTATTTAAAGGGGGCGATCAAGCTGATCCTAACTGTTATAGGCCTATTTCTATTTTGCCCTGTTTATCAAAAGTGTTGGAAAAACTTGTCAATAATCAACTGACTGGCTTTCTTGATGTCTATAGTATTCTCTCGGGTATGCAATCTGGTTTCCGCTCAGGTTATGGATGTGTCACTGCAACCTTAAAGGTCCTCAATGATGTCACTATTGCCCTTGATTCTAAGCAATATTGTGCTGCTCTTTTTATTGACTTGGCCAAAGCTTTTGATTGACTTGGCCAAAGCTTTTGATACGGTAGACCATTCCATTCTTGTGCGCCGGCTAAGGAGTATTGGTGTCTCTGAGGGGTCTTTGGCCTGGTTTGCTAACTACCTCAAAGAGTGCAGTGTATAAAGTCAGAAAATCTGCTGTCTCAGCCACTGCCTGTCACCAAGGGAGTACCCCAAGGCTCAATCCTAGGCCCACGCTCTTCTCAATTTACATCAACAACATAGCTCAGGCAGTAGGAAGCTCTCTCATCCATTTATATGCAGATGACACAGTCTTATACTCAGCTGGCCCCTCCCTGGATTTTGTGTTAAATGCTCTACAACAAAGCTTTCTTAGTGCCCAACAAGCTTTCTCTGCCCTTAACCTTGTTCTGAACACCTCCCCACTATTGTGATTACTACCTCTGAGGGTTTAGAGCTTGAGGTAGTCACCTCATACAAGTACTTGGGGGTATGGCTAGACGGTACACTGTCCTTCTCTCAGCACATATCAAAGCTGCTGGCTAAAGGTAAATCTAGACCTGGTTTCCTCTATCGTAATCACTCCTCTTTCACCCCAGCTGCCAAACTAACCCTGGTTCAGATGACCATCCTACCCATGCTAGATTACGGAGACATCATTTGTAGATCAGCAGGTAAGGGTGCTCTCGAGCGGCTAGATGTTCTTTACCATTCTGCCATCAGATTTGCCACCAATGCTCCTTATAGGACACATCACTGCACTCTATACTCCTCTGTAAACTGGTCATCTCTGTATACCCGTCGCAAGACGCACTGGTTGATGATTATTTATAAAACCCTTTTAGGCCTCACTCCCCCCCTATCTGAGATATCTACTGCAGCCCTCATCCTCCACATACAACACCCGTTCTGCCAGTCACATTCTGTTAAAGGTCCCCAAAGCGCGCACATCCCTGGGTCGCTCGTCCTTTCAGTTCCAGTTTTATCTCAATCTCTTCATTCAAAGACTCGATCATGGACACTCTTACTGACAGTTGTGGCTGCTTTGCGTGATGTATTGTTGTCTCTACCTTCCTGCCCTTTACGCTGTTGTCTGTGCCCAATAATGTTTGTACCATGTTTTGTGCTGCTACCATGTTGTGTTGCTACCATGTTGTTGTCATCTTGTGTTGCTACCATGCTGTGTTGTCATGTGTTGCTGCCTTGCAATGTTGTCTTAGGTCTGTTTTAATGTAGTGTTGTGTTGTCTCTCTTGTCGTGATGTGTGTTTTGTCCTATATTTATATTTTATTTATTTTTAATCCCAGCCCTCGTCCCGGCAGGAGGCCTTTTCCCTTTTGATAGGCCGTCATTGTAAATAAGAATTTGTTCTTAAATGTCTTGCCTAGTTAAATAAAGATTGAATAAAAAGAAGAAAAAACGTGGGTATACGACTTATACCTGCGTATACCCTCCACTGCACCACTGGCCCTTTGTGTTTTGCAAAAAGTGCATTCTCCTAAATGAGTGCACTGGTATTACGGTGGCTGTCCTTTCAGAATAACAAACCTGTCACACACTGAAAGCCTATGGGTTCGCCACTGCGCAAACATGTCTATAATAAACTCAGCAAAAAAAGAAACGTCCTGTCACTGTCAACTGCATTTATTTTCAGCAAACTTAACATGTGTAAATATTTGTATGAACATAACAAGATTCAACAACTGAGACATAAACTGAACAAGTTCCACATACATGTGACTAACATAAATGGAATAATGTGTCCCTGAACAAAGGGGGGGTCAAAATCAAAAGTAACAGTCAGTATCTGGTGTGGCCACCAGCTGCATTAAGTACTGCAGTGCATCTCTTCTTCAAGGACTGCACCAGATTTGCCAGTTCTTGCTGTGAGATGTTACCTCACTCTTCCACCAAGGCACCTGCAAGTTCCCAGACATTTGTGGGGGGAATGGCCCTAGCCCTCACCCTCCGATCCAACAGGTCCCAGACGTGCTCAATGGGATTGAGATCCGGGCTCTTCGCTGGCCATGGCAGAACACTGGCATTTCTGTCTTGCAGGAAATCACGCACAGGTGGAATTGTCATGCTGGAGTGTCATGTCTGGATGAGCCTGCAGGAAGGGTACCACATGAGGGAGGAGGATGTCTTCCCTGTAACGCACAGCGTTGAGATTGCCTGCAATGACAACAAGCTCAGTCCGATGATGCTGTGACACACCGCCCCAGACCATGACGGACCCTCCACCTCCAAATCGATCCCGCTCCAGAGTACAGGCCTCGGTGTAACGCTCATTCCTTCGACGATAAATGCGAAACTGACCATCACCCCTGGTGAGACAAAACTGCGACTCGTCAGTGAAGAGCACTTTTTGCCAGTCCTTTCTGGTCCAGCGACAGTGGGTTTGTGCCCATAGGTGACGTTGTTGTCGGTGATGTCTGGTGAGGACGTGCCTTACAACAGGCAGACAAGCCCTCAGTCCAGCCTCTCAGCCTATTGCGGACAGTCTGAGCACTGATGGAGGGATTGTGCATTCCTGGTGTAACTCGGGCTGTTGTTGTTGCCATCCTGTACCTGTCCCGCAGGTCTGATGTTCGGATGTACCGATCCTGTGCAGATGTTGTTACACGTGGTCTGCCACTGCGACGGCAATCAGCTGTCCGTCTTGTCTCCCTGTAGCAATGTCTTTGGCGTCTCACAGTACGGGCATTGCAATTTATTGCCCTGGCCACATCTGCAGTCCTCATGCCTCCTTGCAGCATGCCTAAGGCACGTTCACGCAGATGAGCAGGGACCCTGGGCATCTTTCTTTTGGTGTTTTTCAGAGTCCGTAGAAAGGCCTCTTTAGTGTCCTGTTTTCATAACTGTGACCTTAATTGCCTACCATCTGTAAGCTGTTAGTGTCTAACAACCGTTCCACAGGTGCATTAATTGTTTATGGTTCATTGAACAAGCATGGGAAACGGTGTTTAAACGCTTTATAATGAAGATCTGTGAAGTTATTTGTTTTTTATGATTTATCTTTGAAAGACAGGGTCCTGAAAAAGGGACGTTTCTTTTTTTTGCTGAGTGTAGATAAGGCAGTTAAGATATTAACGTTTCAGAAATAAATGTAGGCTATATATTTGGCCTGGCAAGACATTGTTTTTATGCGCTGACTTAATGGAAGCTGATACTTTTTTTTTTTATCCGCTTGTCTCGGGAAGAAATGAGACCTCACTGTACGAGACCGAGTCAAGACCAAGTACAAATAAATGTATCCGACACAAGACCGAGACACTCAAGATGTGATCTAGACCGGTCTTGAGTACTGCAACACTGCCAATTACTGTCCAGTCAGTCCCAGCGTGAGGCCATCCGGGTCTCATTCAAATGTTTAAAAATATGACTCCAAAAGCCAAGGGCTCTCCTTCACTTGATGTTTTCCTGGCCTTCGCGCAGGTCTAAGTGTATGCTAAGCTAGGGGCTAAAGCCGTACTTAGACAGTGTAGCACCTATTTCTCAATGTCAGAAATGCATATCATAGTAATTTAGAACATCACAAGAAAACATTCACAAATTACAAACTCTTTAATCAGTTGCTATAGTATTGTAATGTTGTTCTAAATGTTGGGTTTGAGGTTCTCTCCAAATCAGCTCTAACTTCAGAAACAATCCCACAATACCCTGTGGTCAGCGTCACATGGTAAATGAAATACAGTCTTCCAGTCATTGCGATAACGCTAGTTAGCATTGGATCGCGAAACTACCTCATTGCCAAAATCCTGAAGTATCCCTTTCAGGGTCATATGTCAGATGACTAATCCTTTTGATTTTATTTGTCACTTTTCTTCCAGTTTTATGTATGGAGAACTGACGGACAAGAAGACGACAGACAAAGTCAAAGAGACCTTTGCATCCTATGAGTCCAACTGCTTTGAGGTCCTTCTATACAGGAAGAACAGTGAGTGTTCCAATTTAATTGTTGACATTGTATATGTACTGTAGATTATTGTATAGAAAGGAAAATGTAAACAAAATGTAATGTGGACCTTAGGAGAAAAGCAATTGTTAATACTACATTGTAAAGAATATTTTCTGTCTGCAGGGGTACCAGTGTGGTTCTACATGCAGGTGGCCCCCATCAGAAATGAGAAAGACAAAGTCGTTCTCTTCCTGTGCACCTTCAAAGACATCACTGTCGTCAAGCAGCCCATCGAGTACGAGTCCACTAAGGATAAGGACGAGTCCACTCCAGGTAAGTCTCTGTGGCTATTTGCTTGTTATGAAGAGCCAGTCTATTAATTACTGGAGATGGAATGGTCTTGTGGCTGATGTGGTCAGAAGTGGGTGTTTTTCCCCTTTCCTCCTATATGAGTGATGTACAGTGCCTTCGGAAAGAATTCAGACCCCTTGACTTTTTACACATTTTGTTACGTTACAGCCTTATTCTGAAATTGATTACAACTATTTTTCCTCATCAATCTACAGACTATACCTCATAATGACAAAGCAAAAACTGTTTTTTAGAATGCTTTGCTAATTTATTAAAAGCGGAAATATTACATTTATATAGGAACCTTTACTCAGTACATTGTTGAAGAACTTTTGGCAGCGATTAAAGCATCTTGGAATATTAAGTCTTCTTGGGTATGACACTACAAGCTTGGCACACCTGTATTTGGGGAGTTTCTCCCATTCTTCTCTGCAGATCCTCTCAAGCTCTGTCTAGTTGGATGGGGAGCGTTGCTGCACAGCTATTTTCAGGTCTCTTCAGAGATGTTAAATTGGGTTCAAGTCCGGGCTCTCGCACATTCAGAGACTTGTCCTGAAGCCACTCCTGCGTTGTCTTGGCTGTGTGCTTAGGGTCATAGCCTGGTGGAAAGTGAACCTTCACCCCAGTCTGAAGTCCTGAGCGCTCTGGAGCAGGTTTAAATCTCTCAGGTTTTAATCTCGACTGCTTCGATCACGTGGATTGGGATATGTTCCGCATTGCGTCCAACAACAACATTGACGAATACGCTGATTCGGTGAGCGAGTTCATTAGAAAGTGCATTGTCGATGTCGTACCCACAACAACTATTAAAACATTCCCAAACCAGAAACCGTGGATTGATGGCAGCATTCGCGCGAAACTGAAAGCGCGAACCACTGCTTTTAACCAGGGCAAGGTGACCGGAAACATGACCGAATACAAACAGTGTAGCTATTCCCTCCGCAAGGCAATCAAACAAGCTAAGCGTCAGTATAGAGACAAAGTAGAGTGGCAATTCAACGGCTCAGACATGAGGTATGTGGCAGGGTTTACAGTCAATCACGGATTACAAAAAGAAAACCAGCCCCGTTGCGGACCAGGATGTCTTGCTCCCAGACAGACTAAATAACTTCTTTGCTCGCTTTGAGGACAATACAGTGCCACTGACACGGCCCGCTACCAAAACCTGCGGACTCTCCTTCACTGCAGCCGACGTGAGTAAAACATTTAAACGTGTTAACCCTCGCAAGGCTGCAGGCCCAGACGGCATCCCCAGCCGCGTCCTCAGAGCTTCCGCAGACCAGCTGGCTGGTGTGTTTACGGACATATTCAATCAATCCTTATCCCAGTCTGCTGTTCCCACATGCTTCAAGAGGGCCACCATTGTTCCTGTTCCCAAGAAAGCTAAGGTAACTGAGCTAAACGACTACCGCCCCGTAGCATTCACTTCTGTCATCATGAAGTGCTTTGAGAGACTAGTCAAGGATCATATCACCTCCACCCTACCTGACACCCTAGACCACATATGTCAGAGTCAAGGCCCGCGGGCCACATCCGGCCCGCGAGAAGGTTTTTTACGGCCCCTGGGATGATCTTGATTTATTATTAGAACCGGCCCGCAGACCGCAGCAAGCCGGCAGCCCGCAGATCTTTTACACGCACCAATACTACATTTCCCACAATGCAACGGTGACGCACCGAGCAGTAGGCTGCTTCATTTCAATATTTATTGGCACAGCAGTCGTCAGCATCACAGTAAAATTAACTTTCAGATACCCATCAAAAATGGCAAAACGGAAGGTGGACACTGAGAACCGGGGGTTTCAAACAAGGTGGGAGTCGGAGTATATGTTCACGGAGGTAGCTGGAAAACCTGTGTGTCTTCTGTGTGGAGAAAGTGTGGCGGTACTGAAAGAGTATAATCTGAGACGACATTATGAAACGAAACACGCGGACAAAAACAAGAATATGGACATGGAACAAAGGCTACAAAAGGCAGAGGAATTAAAACGAGGCCTCAAATCTCGACAGGCTCTGTTCAAAAAAGCCAAATCACAAGGCCAGGCTGCTGTCAAGGCCAGTTTTATTTTGGCAGAAGAGATCGCTAAATCAGCCCGGCCATTTACGGAGGGGGATTTCATCAAAAACTGCATGATTAAAGTTTGTGACGAAGTTTGCCCAGAAAAAAGGCAACTCTTTTTAAATGTGAGTCTGAGCAGAAACACCATTGCCGAGAGAGTAGACCAGTTGTCCATCAATCTAAAAGAGCAGCTTGTGAAAAAGGGAAAAGATTTCATTGCATATTCCTTGGCTGTGGATGAGAGCACCGACATTTCTGACATTGCCCAGTTGTCAATTTTCATCCGCGGAGTGGACTCCAGCCTAAGTGTGACAGAGGAGTTTTTGGCTTTACGTCCTATGCATGGCACAACTACGGGGCATGATTTGTATGAAGAGGTGTCAAGATGTGTAAATGAGATGGAGCTGCCTTGGGAAAAACTCGTGGGTTTGACAACCGACGGAGCACCTGCGATGTGTGGACACAGGAGCGGACTGGTGGCGAAGATACGGGAAAAGATGCAAGAGGAAAACGCGACAGGTGAGCTGACAGCTTATCATTGTATCATACACCAGGAAGCGTTGTGCGGTAAAGCCTTGAAAATGGAGCATGTAATGAGCATCATCACGCGCACAGTTAACTTTATCAGAGCCAAAGGTTTGAATCACCGCCAGTTCAAGGCATTTCTGACGGAGTTAGAAACGGAGCATGGTGATTTGCCTTATCACACAGAGGTGCGATGGCTAAGCCAGGGAAAGGTGCTTCAAAGATGTTTCGAGCTTCGTGAGGAGATTTGTCTGTTCTTGGACAGCAAAGGGAAAGACACAACACAACTCCGAGACGAAATGTTTCTGTGTGAAATGGCTTTTCTGTGTGACATTACGAGTCATCTGAATGCAATGAACTTGCAGCTGCAGGGTCGGGATCATGTCATCTCTGATATGTACAGTACAGTGAAGGCATTTAAAACCAAACTGACTCTGTGGGAGACGCAGATGCGGAAAGAAAATTTGAGCCACTTTCCCAGCTGCCAGACCATGAAAGAGAAGCTCTCTACCAGTGCGTTCCCGAGCGCACAGTTGGCTGATAAAATAGGTATGCTTGCCGCTGACTTTCGACGCCGATTTGCTGACTTTGAAGCACAAAAAAGCAGGTTGGAACTGCTCGGTAACCCATTTGCTGTTGACGTGGAAAGCTCACCACCAAACCTCCAAATGGAGTTGATTGACCTCCAATGCAATGATGCACTGAGGGCAAAATATGCGGCAGTGGGTGCTGCGGAGTTCGCCCGTTTCCTCCCCGACACAATGCCCCAGCTGCGCATCCAGGCTGCTCAAACGTTGTCTATGTTTGGCAGCACATACCTGTGTGAACAACTGTTTTCTTTGATGAACCTGAACAAAACATCACACAGAAGTCGACTTACTGCTGAACACCTCCACTCAATTCTGAGGATTTCCTCAGCTCAGAGCCTTACCCCGAACATTGATGAACTTGTGGAAAAGATGGGACACCACCAAGTATCACCCTCAACCTCAAACAAGTGAACATTACTGTGCAATCACATATTTAGAGTTTTTACTCAGTTCAAGTTTAAAAGTTAAAGTTTAATATTTGTTTTCACTGCATGTTACTTCTCCTTAAACAAAGTGTTGTTTTTGATTAATAGATTTTTGCACTTTATTTTATTGTATTTCAATCCAATTATATTTTAAAAATATTTCAGTTGAGTGGATGATAGAAAATTGCTATTATTGTTTTTTTCTTTGAAGTAAATTTAGCCCACTTTTGCTAAAATAGAAAATATAGGCTACTGATGGTGCCTTGAATACCGGTTTCTTTCATTTAATGTTCATGTTATGGGGATTTTTATATAAAGGAAATTTGTCTTTTGTGTCTGTTGAAAATTAAAGATTACTGACAGAGCCATAAGAAAATATTGCTTTATTTATCTGATCATATTGGAATATATTTGTTAGGTTTTCAGTAGGTTCAATTAGGTTCACTAGACTATATGCGTCATTTAAAAATTTTTCAATGAACATTCGAACAGTCCGGCCCTCGGCTTGTAGCTAAATTTTTTATTTGGCCCTCCGTCCATTTGACTTTGACACCCCTGCCCTAGACCCACTCCAATTTGCTTACCGCCCCAATAGATCCACAGACGACGCAATCGCAACCACACTGCACACTGCCCTAACCCATCTGGACAAGAGGAATACCTATGTGAGAATGCTGTTCATCGACTAAAGCTCAGCATTTAACACCACAGTACCCTCCAAACTCGTCATCAAGCTCGAGACCCTGGGTACTGGACTTCCTGACGGGCCGCCCCCAGGTAGTGAGGGTAGGTAACAACATCTCCACCCCGCTGATCCGCAACACTGGGGCCCCACAAGGGTGCGTTCTGAGCCCTCTCCTGTACTCCCTGTTCATCCACGACTGCGTGATCATGCACGCCTCCAACTCAATCATCAAGTTTGCGGACGACACTACAGTGGTAGGCTTGATTACCAACAACGACGAGACGGCCTACAGGGAGGAGGTGAGGGCCCTCGGAGTGTGGTGTCAGGAAAATAACCTCACACTCAACGTCAACAAAACAAAGGAGATGATTGTGGACTTCAAGAAACAGCAGAGGGAGCACCCCCCTATCCACATCGACGGGACAGTAGTGGAGAGGGTAGTAAGTTTTAAATTCCTCGGCGTACACATCACGGACAAACTGAATTGGTCCACCCACACAGACAGCGTTGTGAAGAAGGCGCAGCAGCGCCTCTTCAACCTCAGGAGGCTGAAGAAATTCGGCTTGTCACCAAAAGCACTCACAAACTTTTACAGATGGACAATCGAGAGCATCCTGTCGGGCTGTATCACCGCCTGGTACGGCAACTGCTCCGCCCACAACCGTAAGGCTCTCCAGAGGGTAGTGAGGTCTGCACAACACATCACTGGGGGCAAACTACCTGCCCTCCAGAACACCTACACCACCCGATGTCACAGGAAGGCCATAAAGATCATCAAGGACAACAACCACCCGAGCCACTGCCTGTTCACCCAGCTATCATCCAGAAGGCGAGGTCAGTACAGGTGCATCAAAGCAGGGACCGAGAGACTGAGAAACAGCTTCTATCTCAAGGCCATCAGACTGTTAAACAGCCACCACTAACATTGAGTGGCTGCTGCCAACATACTGACTCAACTCCAGCTCACTTTAATAATGGAATTGATGGAAATTGATCAAAAATGTATCACTAGTGCATCTTGCCATCTTTATGTAATACATGTATCACTAGCCACTTTAAACTATGCACTTTTATGTTTACATACCCTACATTACTCATCTCATATGTATATACTGTACTCGATACCATCTACTGTATCTGGCCTATGCCGTTCTGTACCATCACTCATTCATATATCTTTATGTACATATTCTTTATCCCTTTACACTTGTGTGTATAAGGTAGTAGTAGTAATTGTTAGGTTAGATTACTCATTGGTTATTACTGCATTGTCGGAACTAGAAGCACAAGCATTTCGCTACACTTGCATTAACATCTGCTAACCATGTGTATGTGACAAATACATTTAATTTGATTAGATTTTTGATTTTGACTTTGCTCTGTTCATCTTTGCCTCGATCCTGATAGTCTCACAGTTCCTGCCGCTGAAAAACTTCCCACAGCATGATGCTGCCACCACCATGCTACAATGTAGGGATGGTGCCAGGTTTCCTCCAGACGTGACGCTTGTCATTCAGGCCAAAGAGTTCAATCTTGATTTCATCAGAATAGAGAATCTTGTTTCTCATGGTCTGAGAGTCTTTAGGTGACTTTTGTCAAACTCCAAACGGGCTGTTATGTGCCTTTTACTGAGGAGTGGCTTCCGTCTGGCCACTCTACCATAAAGGCCTGATATTGGTGGAGTGCTGCAGAGATGGTTGTCCTTCTGGAATGTTCTCCCATATCGACAGTAACTCTAGAGCTCTGTCAGAGTGACCATTGTGTTCTTGGTCACCACCCTGACTAAGGCCCTTCTCCCCCGATGGCTCAGTTTGGCCGGGGGGCCAGCTCTAGGAAGAGTCTTGGTAGTTCCAAACTAATTCCATTAAAGAATGATGGAGGCCACTGTGTTCTTGGGGACCTTCAATGCTGCATACATTTTTTGGTACCCTTCCCCAGATCTGTGCCTCGACACAATCTTGTCTCGGAGCTCTACGGACAATTCCTTTGACCTGATTACTTGGTCTTTGCTCTGACATGCACTGTCAACTGTGGGGCCTTATATAGACAGGTATGTGCCTTTCCATATCATGTCCAATTAATTGAATTTACCACAGGTGGACTCCAATCAAGTTTGTAGAAACATCTCAAGGATGATCAATGGCAACAGGATGCACCTGAGCTCAACTTCGAGTCTCATCGCAAAGGGTCTGAATGCTTATGTAAATGTTTCTGTTTTTGCAAACATTTCTAGCAACCTGTTTTTGCTTTGTCATTATGGGGTATTGTGTGTAGATTTCAGGGGATAAAAAAAAAAAAATTTTTTTTTTTAGAACAATGCTGTAACAAAATTTTGAAAATTTCATGGAGTCTGAATACATTCCGAAGGCACTGTTTGTTGTTAGGTCTTGGCCCTGGGCTCTGTTCTTGCCAGAGGGCAAAGGGGCACGTGCCCCCTCAGGTTTGTTCCGTTTAAATTATATACCTGGCCTCCACAATCACCTGACCTCAACCCAATTGAGATGGTTTGGGATGAGTTGGACAGCAGAGTGAAGAAAAAGCCACCAACAAGTGCTCTGCATATGTGGGAACTCCTTCAAGACTATTGGAAAAGCATTCCAGGTGAAGTTGGTTGAGAGAAGTCCAAGAGTGTGCAAAGCTGTCATCAATGCAAAGGGTGGCTACTTTTTAAGAATCTCAAATATAAAATGCCTTTTGATTTGTTTAACCATTTTTTTTGTTAGTACATGATTCCAAATGGGTTGTTTCATAGTTTTCATGTCTTCACTATTATTGTACAATGTAGAACATAGTAAAAATAAAGAAAAACCCTTGAATGAGTATGTGTCCAAACTTTTGACGGGTATTGTGGATATATACATTTTTGGTAAAATTTGTTGTTTCTCTGTAATACTACTAGCCACTTAGCAATTTTATGAATTTGGCTTTTGCTAGCCCAGATAGGTTTCCAATTTCCCAACCTCATAACTAGCTACCAAGAAGCCTTTTTAGGCTGTCAATCAAGGTAGAGTAGCTAGCTTGTTTAACTATTTTAGCTGGCATGCCTGCTGGCAAGGTTGGTAGACTTTAGAAAAGCAAGCAAATACTACATGTACTGAATAAGGCATTCCTTTCAATCTTTTACCCAGATTTTTGCAATGCTGCAGGGAAGCATATTAAGTTTATTTAAAAACAACCAGCAGTCAGGAGAATACAGACAGCTGATGAGGTATGCTTAGATATGCAGAAACATATTTTTTTACATAGATTTAAGCATAAAGATGATGGCTCTGGATTGCATGAAAAGCTATTTCATGTGTTTGAAAAATTCAAAATTCTCCAACTTCCAGACGAAGGGCATAGCCCCACTACAGATCACCCCACAGCAATCCTCACATATGTTATGCTCCACAGAATTTTGGAGTGCATTGACTCCCTTGAGTGGGTGTGTTTTCCCTTTGGTCCTCCAGTCTTTGAATTACACATTTTCCATTATTTACTGTATTTGAGTAGAAAGTATTTGATTATCATATAGTTTTTTTCGGGGGTAATGCTTTGACTTGGTTCTTGCTATTTGTAGAGTCGTCGCATTGTATTTGGTTGTCATGGTGTTCTTGTTCTGGTCAGGTCGTTTTCTCTTTGTTCTCTAAAGCTAGCAGAATGTGCATTAGCCTGTTTTACAAGGCTCTTTTGTGCTGTTAAAGTACAGATTGGAGGCTCTTTACATGGTCAGTGTGGTGTTGCTCTGCCCTGGTGACACAATGAGTTACACAACTCCTAACCCTCTTTTCATCTGGGAGAGGTCAATTGTATCTGTTGCAGTGGCATAGAGAGCAATATAAGAATATAGGCCCATAGGAATAGCCGAACGAACCAGAGGTAACTCACTCATTTCTGTTTTTTAGGACTACAAACTGGTGAGCTTTATTGCGAGGAGGCTGCCAATGTTGCATGTATGGGTCTCTGCCACCGGTCTCCTTTCACCTTGCTGTACTTTGGGGAAAATAGCTGAATTAATCTCCCTTAGAGACAAAGTGAAAGAGGATCTGAGGTTAGAGACCCTGGAGCTGAGGGCTATTTCAAAGCCCTATTTCTCTCTCTGGTATTTATTTCACCTCGGGGCTCCCGAGTGGCGCAGCTGTCTAAGGCACTGCATCTCAGTGCTAGAGGCGTCACTACAGACCCTGGTTCGTTTCCAGGCTGTATCTTAACCGGACGTGATTGGGAGTCCCATAGGGCAGCGAACAATTGACCCAGCATCGTCCGGGTGAGGTTTTGGCCGGGGTATGCTGTTGAAATACACCCCCACAGCACGATGCTGCCACCACCATGATTCCCTGTAGGGATGGTGGCAGGTTTCCCCCAGATGTGACGCTTGGCATTCAGGCCAAAGAGTTCAATCTTGGATTCATCAGACCAAGAACACTTTAGGTGCCTTTTGTCAAACTCCAAGCGGGTGTCTTTTACTGAGGAGTGGCTTCCGTCTGGCCACTCTACCATAAAGGCCTGATTGGTGGAGTGCTGCAGAGAGGGTTGTCCTTCTGGAAGGTTCTCCTATCTCCACAGAGGAAGTCTAGAGCTCTGTCAGAGTGACCATCAGGTTCTTGGTCACCTCCCTGACCAAGGCCCTTCTCCCCCGACTGCTTCTCCTCTGAGGCCAGCTCTAGGAAGAGTCTTGGTGGTTCCACACTTCTTCCATTTAAGATTGATGGAGGCCACTGTGTTCTTGGGGACCTTCAATGCTGCAGACATGTTTTGGTACCCTTCCCCAGATCGGAGCCTCGACAAAATCTTGTCTCGGAGCTCTACGGACAATACCTTCGACCTCATGGTTTGGTTTTTGCTCTGACATGCACTGCCAACTGTGGGGCTTTATATAGACAGGTGTGGGCTTTTCCAAATCGTGACCAATCAATTGAATTTACCACAGGTGGACTCCAATCAAGTTGTAGAAACATCTCAAGGATGATCAATGGAAACAGGATGCACCTGAGCTCAATTTCGAGTCTCATAGCAAAGGGTCTGAATACTTATGTAGTTATGTTTTTTAATTTAGTTTTTTTATACATTTGCAAACATTTCTCAACCTGTTTTCGCTTTGCCATTATGGGGTATTGTGGGTATATTGGTAAGGATTTTCTTTTTATTTAATCAATTTGAGAATAAGGCTGTAACGTAGCAAAATGGGGGAAAAGTCAAGGGATCTGAATACTTTCCGATGGCACTGTATATGTGGGGTGCAAGGCAGCAGCTACTCTTCCTGGGGTCCGGCAAAATTAAGTCATTTTTTAAAACATTACAATACATTCATAACAGATTTCACAAGTGTATGCCCTCAGGCCCCTACTCCACTAACATGTCCTGGCATAGTACATTTGGGAGCAGCTTAGTAATGTAATTTACTCAAGCTCTGGGATAGGACATTGTTTTTGCACCGGTAACAGTCATATTTCTTACCATGGCGCTGCCCAAAATCACGGCTGGTGAGAAGGTCGAGGAAATCTGCCCACTCCCGCTCTTCACAGGATTCAGAGAAACCTTTTTAAGGACGGGCAAGAGGCAGAATAACTTGAGCTCGTAGCTCCTGGCACCTGGTGCAGGCCTCCGACAGATGGAGAAGCACCGCTCGAACCAGAACAGGGATGGATGGTTGCCGACTTCAAAATTGTAGGGGAAGGAGTAGGCACAGCGGCCGCAGACACAGGTACCCTCAGCGACGAAGGTGCAGGAAGTTCAGGCTCCAGGGCGGCGAAACTATTCTTTGTTTGTTTCCGCTCTACTGCTTTGCGGGAGGCCGCTGTGTTCGGCTTCCACGGCTCGTGACATGAAACCATTGTTGATTGCCATGCTCCTCTTGCTGTGCTCCTTCGATTACGCTATCATATGGGGGAGGAGATGCAGGAGATGGCTTCCCTAGCAAACGAACTCCGGGCAATCGGATAGCGACAAACAGCAAGGCGGAGATGGATTCAACAAGCGCGAACGCCGTCCAGCCACCGGCGTAGAAAAGGTAAACATTCCACTCTGAATATTCCCCCAGTTTCTTACATAGGCTGGCGACCTGCGTGATAAAGGAAGCCACCTCAAGCCTATAATCCCTGGCAAGCAATCACATTTCCGCATTGGAACTCTGAGTGACCCAGTCTGTCCCGAAAACAAAGCGTAGTAGATACTGTGCTGGAACCGTTCATTTACTTCTCTAGACAAAGAGGGCTCTCCCAAACAAAGAGTTATTCATTTAAAAATCATGTTAAACACTATTATTGCACATTGAGTCGATGCAACTTAATGTGACTTGTTAACAAAGGGGTTGAATACTTATTGACTCAAGACATTTCAGCTTTTCATTTTTTATTAATTTGTAAACATTTTGAAAAACACATTTCCACTTTGACATTATGGGGTATTGTTTGAAGGCCAGTGATAAAAAATAAATGACTTAAATTCAGACTGTAACACAACAGAATGTGGCAACAGTCAAAGGGTGTGAATACTTTCTGAAGGCACTGTATCTACCAGAGCGCAGGTTACTTTTGGTAGTGGAGATGTTGAGGAGTGAGCTGAGGTGGAGGGGGTACTCGCCTATGAAGGACTTGTAAATAAATTGGTCTAGTGTCGTGTATGTAGTGAGGGTCAGTTGACCAGGGTGTAAAGGGGGCACTGGTAACAAAGCGGATGGCAGTGTGGTAAAAGTTTATTGAAGTAGTTTATTGAAGTAGGCTTTGGGGGCAAGCCTAGTGTTCATCGCCATAGTCCAGCATTGGCAGGATGGTCATTTTTACAAAGGTGTGCTTGGCAGAGTGGGTGAAGGATGCTTTGTTGAGGTATAGGAAACCATTTCTGGATTTAACTTTAGACTGCAGGTGGGTGATGTGGGTATGGCATGAGAGTAATCAGTCCAGCCATATACCAAGGTATTTATAGATTTCGACATACTGTAGCTCTGACCCATTCAGGGTGAGAATATTAGGAAGGCAGGCAGGTTGAGGTAGGTTCCGGTTGAAGGAGCATACATTTCGTTTTTGGGGTATTGAGGAGAATGTGAAGGTCAGTGTCACGATCGTCTTCTGGTGAAAGAGTGGACCAAGGCGCAGCGGGATACGAATACATCTTCCTTTTTATTGACGAGAAGATGAACACGAAATGAAACTAAACACTTTTACAAACTAACAAAAACAACCGTGAAGCTACAAAACAAAAGTGCAGACACACGCTACTAACGTTTAGACAGACAATTACCCACAACCTGTCTAATGCCTATGGCTGCCTTAAATATGGCTCCCAATCAGAGACAACGATAGACAGCTGTCTCTGATTGAGAACCACTCAGGCAACCATAGACATACCTAGACACCTACACTGAACACAACCCCATAAACTCTACCAAAAACCCCTAGACACTACAAACACCCTCGACTAGACAAAAACACACAAACATCCCCCATGTCACACCCTGACCTAACTAAAATAATAAAGAAAACAAAGATAACTAAGGCCAGGGCGTGACAGTCAGAGAAGGCATGCTGGATATTGTTAAAGCTATGTTGTAAGGTGGTCAGCACAGTGTTCATAGAGGGGCCAGTTGTGTACAGAATAGTGTCGTCAGCATAAAGGTGGATGAGGGAGTCACCAGCAGAATGTGCAACATTGTTCATATACACAGTGAATAGGGTTGGCCCAAGAATCGACTCCCAAAGATACAGCCAGTGGTTTGGACAGCAGCCTCTCGGATTTACACATTGTACACGGCCAGAGAAATAGTTTTCAAACCAGGTTAGACAATCCACTGAGAACCCTAGGTTGATGAGTCTATTGTGCAGAATGCAGTGGTTAACCAAATCAAAGGCTTTAGCCAGATCAATAAAAACAGACGCACAATACTGCTTGTTGTCAATGCAGATATATATATTTTTTTTAACCTTCAGTGTTGCAGAGGGACACTCATGGCGAGTTCTGAAGCCAGACTGCATTGCAGAAAGAACACTGTGGCAGGATGGCAGGTAAACCTGTTTGTTGAACAGAAATTCAAAAACTTGGTGGAGATTGATCTGTAATAGTTGGGGTCTAGCTTGTTGCCCCCTTTTGAAAAGTGGTATGACGGCAGCAGGTTTCCAATCCTGTGGGACTTCAGATGTTTGTAAGGAAAGGTTGAAAAGGGAAGTGATAGGGGCTGAGATGATAAAGGCAGACAGCTTCAGAAAGACAGGGTCCAGATCATCGAGCCCAGGTGATTAATAAGGGCCCAGATTACTCAACTCCCTTAACACCTAGTTCTCCTGTAATGGCTGGAAGGAGAAGTGGGGGGTGCTCTGAGGGAGCTCTACTGGCTGACAGTGGGAGTGGGTATGGCAGATTCAATGGTGTGAAACTTTTTGAAACTCTCAACCATTATGACTTTATCAGAGGGCATAGTGTTCTCAAAGTTGAGTGCATTAGGCAGCTGAGAGGATTAGTTTTTATTTCCCATGGTTGTCCCAGAACTTCTTAGGGTCAGAACCACGGGCAGCTAATTGTTTTTGTAATATCCTGCTTTTGCTTTCCTGATAGATTGAGTGCACTTGTTCCTTGCCTCCCTAAGGAGTTGCCAATCAGAGGGGTTTGTAGAGGCCTTTGCTTTATGCCGGAGCAGGTGTTTTCGCTGGATCAGCTCACAGTTGAGTGCTAAACCAGGGGCTGTAGCAGCCCATGTTTATTTAAAGACTGTGAGGGAAGAGGTTTTAAAATAGGACCAATGGCACCTGAAAGGGATTGGCTGATCGTGACTGTGGCTGTGACTGTTTTGTCTTGTACTTTTACCCTCCAAGCAATTGTTGTATTTAATCCTGTACAGTACTTACAGTAATCACACTTATGGTTTGATCAGGCAGTGAATTAAGATGGCGCCAAAGAACATGGCTGGCATTTTACATTCTACCAAACCAATTTAGCTATTTTGTTCGATTTTTAGGGTTTTGTGTAACTTATTTTTTAACTTATTGTGTACATAAAGTCTGTTCAACGCTGGTCTGACCAATCGGGTTCCACGCTTCAAGATTGCTTCGATCACGTGGGATATGTTCCGCATTGCGGCGAACAACAACATTGATGAATACGCTGATTCGGTGAGCTGGTTTATTAGCAAGTGCATCGGCGATGTCGTACCCACAGCGTCTATTAAAACATTCCCAAACCAGAAACCGTGGATTGATGGCAGCATTCGCGCAAAACTGAAAGCGCGAACCACTGCTTTTAATCAGGGCAAGGTGACCGGAAACATGGCCGAATACAAACAATGTAGCTATTCCATCCGCAATGCAATCAAACAAGCTAAGCATCAGTATAGAGACAAAGTAGAGTCGCAATTCAACGGCTCAGACACGAGAGGTATGTGGCAGGGTCTACAGTCAATCACGGACTATAAAAGGAAAACCAGCCCCGTCGCGGACCAGGATGTCTTGCTTCCAGACAGACTAAACAACTTCTTTGCTCGCTTTGAGGACAACACAGTGCCACTGACACGGCCCGCTACCAAAACCTGCGGGCTCTCCTTCACTGCAGCCGACGTGAGCAAAACATTTAAACGTGTCAACCCTCGCAAGGCTGCAGGCCCAGACGGCATCCCCAGCCGCGTCCTCAGAGCATGCGCAGACCAGCTGGCTGGTGTGTTTACGGACATATTCAATCAATCCTTATCCCAGTCTGCTGTCCCCACATGCTTCAAGAGGGCCACCATTGTTCCTGTTCCCAAGAAAGCTAAGGTAACTGAGCTAAATGACTACCGCCCCTTAGCACTCACTTCCGTCATCATGAAGTGCTTTGAGAGACTAGTCAAGGACCATATCACCTCCACCCTACCGGACACCCTAGACCCACTCCAATTTGCTTACCGACCCAATAGGTCCACAGACGACGCAATCGCAACCACACTGCACACTGCCCTAACCCATCTGGACAAGAGGAATACCTATGTGAGAATGCTGTTCATCGACTACAGCTCAGCATTTAACACCATAGTACCCTCCAAACTCGTCATCAAGCTCGAGACCCTGGGTCTCGACCCCGCCCTGTGCAACTGGGTCCTGGACTTCCTGACGGGCCGCCTCCAGGTGGTGAGGGTAGGTAACAACATCTCCACCCCGCTGATCCTTAACACTGGGGCCCCACAAGGGTGCGTTCTGAGCCCTCTCCTGTACTCCCTGTTCACCCACGACTGCGTGGCCATGCACGCCTCCAACTCAATCATCAAGTTTGCGGATGACACTACAGTGGTAGGCTTGATTACCAACAACGACGAGACGGCCTACAGGGAGGAGGTGAGGGCCCTCGGAGTGTGGTGTCAGGAAAATAACCTCACACTCAACGTCAACAAAACAAAGGAGATGATTGTGGACTTCAGGAAACAGCAGAGGGAGCACCCCCCTATCCACATCGACGGGACAGTAGTGGAGAAGGTGGAAAGTTTTAAGTTCCTCGGCGTACACATCACGGACAAACTGAATTGGTCCACCCACACAGACAGCGTTGTGAAGAAGGCGCAGCAGCGCCTCTTCAACCTCAGGAGGCTGAAGAAATTCGGCTTGTCACCAAAAGCACTCACAAACTTCTACAGATGCACAATCGAGAGCATCCTGTCGGGCTGTATCACCGCCTGGTACGGCAACTGCTCCGCCCACAACCGTAAGGCTCTCCAGAGGGTAGTGAGGTCTGCACAACGCATCACCGGGGGCAAACTACCTGCCCTCCAGGACACCTACACCACCCGATGTCACAGGAAGGCCATAAAGATCATCAAGGACAACAACCACCCAAGCCACTGCCTGTTCACCCCGCTATCATCCAGAAGGCGAGGTCAGTACAGGTGCATCAAAGCAGGGACCGAGAGACTGAAAAACAGCTTCTATCAAGGCCATCAGACTGTTAAACAGCCACCACTAACATTTAGCGGCCGCTGCCAACATACTGACTCAACTCCAGCCACTTTAATAATGGGAATTGATGGAAATTATGTAAAAATTTACCACTAGCCACTTTAAACAATGGCACTTAATATAATGTTTACATACCCTACATTACTCATCTCATATGTATATGTATATACTGTACTCTATATCATCTACTGCATCTTGCCATCTTTATGTAATACATGTATCACTAGCCACTTTAAACTATGCCACTTTATGTTTACATACCCTACATTACTCATCTCATATTTATATACTGTACTCTATACCATCTACTGCATCTTGCCTATGCCGTTCTGTACCATCACTCATTCATATATCTTTATGTACATATTCTTTATCCCTTTACACTTGTGTGTATAAGGTAGTAGTTGTGGAATTGTTAGGTTAGATTACTTGTTGGTTATTACTGCATTGTCGGAACTAGAAGCACAAGCATTTCGCTACACTCGCATTAACATCTGCTAACCATGTGTATGTGACAAATAACATTTGATTTGATGTGAGAGTGCTAGAGATTCCCAGTGGAGAGAGGGGAGCCAACCAGGCAGAGACAGAAAGGGTGGTTCGTCACTCCAGTCCCTTGCCATTCACTTTCGCAACCCTGGGCCAGAATACACTCAATCATAGGACCTACTGAAGATAGGAGTCTTCAGTAAAGACTTAAAGGTCAAAACCTAGTGTGCGTCTCTTACATGGTCAGGCAGACCATTCCATAAAAATTTTGCTCTATAGGAGAAAGCCCTGCCTCCAGCGGTTTGCTTACAAATTGTAGGAACAATACGGATGCTGTAGCTTTGAATCCATAGCTGCTGGTCTTACAACAAATTATTAATTAAGTCATTTATAAATGTATGATTAACAGCGTACACTTTTAGTTTTCTCCAAGTGGTTTTGAAGCGTATATTATTTAGCACCCTTTCCATATGACCAAGCTGTGCTAAATGTGTCAATGTTTTTGATGTCTGCAGGATGTACCAAGTTTGGACGGCTGACCCGTGCGCTGACACATAATAACCACAACACCAGCCACCACACGACACCACAGGAGCTCACTCCTATGAGCAACCATGAGGTCAGCCAACCCAAGCAATCCCGTCTGGCAGAGGTAAATGCTGCGTCATATACTGTAAATCTGTACACACCAAGGTTATTATAGTAAACTAAAACAGAAACTAAAATGAAAACTAATCATAAAAAAAGCAATTTAGTCAACTGAAATAAAATATTTAACAAACCCGTTTGAAAAACAAAAACTACACTAAAACTATTAAAAACCATCATGAATTATGTCCATTTTTTACAAATGTTTTTATAAACTTTGTGTAAAAATTGAATGGGGCTTTCAATGGGGTTTTTAAGCTTTTTGGAGGGTATTCAAGCTACTGAAGCTGGTGAATAAATCCAGCCATGAGATGGCGATGTTTCAAATAGGCCTAGCTTGTGAATCATTATAGAATAGGAAGAGGCAAAGTGAGAGGCTTGACTCCACCCCTCTGTCTGCACGAAAATACAGCGAGAAGCAGAGGAGTTTTTGTATGGAGGTAAAATTTGGTAAATTTGCTATGTGAGGCTTAATTGATCTAATAGCCATAATGTTTAGGTTGTTACAAATGTACTGATATAAGAGGACGCAAGTGGCATTCCTGAACTTTGAGAAAAACAATTTTATATCCTGTCACGTTCTGACCTTAGTTCTTTTATATTTTATTTGTTTTAGTATGGTCAGGGTGTGAGTTGGGTGGGTTATCTATGTTTGTGTTTCTATGTTGGGTTTTTCGTTTGGCCTGATATGGTTCTCAATCAGAGGCAGGTGTTAGTCATTGTCTCTGATTGGGAACTATATATAGGTAGCCTGTTTTCTTTTGTGTTTTGTGGGTGGTTGTCTTCCGTGTCTGTGTGTTCCACACGGTTTTGTATTTCAGTGTTCAGTTTGTTCCATTAAATATTCATCATGAACACTTACCACGCTGCGCTTTGGTCCTCCTCTCTTTCTCCCAACGAAAATCGTTACATATCCGAGCTGTGTCTGTTGTTCACACCGGTATCTACTGTACCCTGGAATGCCGCCACCTGATCCCGCCTCCTCCTTTGTGGAAATGTATTTCCGTTGTTAGAACTGTCAGTCCAGTATCTTGTCAGTATTTACATCATCTTTTGTCATTATAACTAGCTGTTACTAGCTAATAGGGGGAAAAATGTAAAGGTAGCTAACTTCTTCCTACATTGGATTGGTGTAAACATACGAATGAGAAAGCTTCCTCCCACCATGTATGGACCCTCATGGTCCAAACACACCAAGACAGGATCTGATGACCCATGCCAAATCTGTTCAGTCTCCTGAGGGGGAAAAGGAACGACAACACCTTTTCCCCTTCAGGAGACTGAAAAGATTTGGCATGGGTCCTCAGATCCTCAAAAAGTTATCCAGCTGCATCATCGAGAGCATCCTGACCGGTTGCACTACAGAGGGTAGTGTGTACGGCCCAGTACATCACTGGGGCCTAGCTTCCTGACATCCAGGACCTATATTCTAAGCAGTGTCAGAGGAAGGGCCAAAAAATTCGTTAGACTCCAGTCACCCAAATAGACTGTTCTAGGACCAAAAGGCTCCTTAATAGCTTTTACCCCCAAGCCATAAGACTGCTGAACAATGAATCAAATGGCCACCCGGACTATTTACATTGACCCCCCCCCCTTTGTTTTGTTTTTACAGTGCTGCTACTTTATTATTTATGCATAGTCACTTTACAAATGACCTCGACTAACCTGTACACCGCACATTGACTCGGTACTGGTACCCCTTGTACAGTGGTTCCTCAAATAAAAGTTTTGAGATCATGCCGAGGTAATTTGTGGTTTAGTACGTTACACTGCGTCACTGCTTCATTGCTTCAGACCACCGCAAGGGGGAGCACTGATTATGCTTTTGGGTCCCAAGGCACTAATGTGTCTCTAACTGACAATGAATGGGTGATATAAACCAAATAGAAACTGATAATTGTGCACAACTTCAAAATTGAATTTCAGTTAACTGAATGATGAGGATGAAAAAGGTGATTGAATTTAGAACAATAGTGTAAGATTTGCTATTCCTCTGTCCTGCACGCACACCCGAAAAAATACATGTATTTTTGTTTCTACTTGCTCAGAAGAAGCTGTAACTGGACTGTATCATATTACTTACTAAAACTGTTGTTACACTAAGGTTTTTATTCTAAAATAAACGAAAATGTTCAATTATATTCCATGATAGTCTTAAGAAAAACACTACTGTTAAAAAGTTTGGGGTCACTTAGAAATGTCCTTGTTTTTTAAAGAAAAGCACAATTTCTGTCCATTAAAATAACATCAAATTGATCAAAAATACAGTGTAGACATTGTTAATGTTGTAAATGACTGTCAGCTTCATTAAATAGTACCCGCAAAACACCAGTCTCAACGTCAACAGTGAAGAGGCGACTCTGGGATGCTGGCCGTCTAGGCAGAGTTCCTCTATACAGTGTCTGTGTTCATTTGCCCATCTTAATCTTTTCTTTTTATTGGCCAGTCTGAGATATGGCTTTTTCTTTGCAACTCTGCCTAGAAGGCCAGCATCCCAGAGTCGCCTCTTCACTGTTGACGTTGAGACTGGTGTTTTGTGGGTACTATTTAATGAAGCTGCCAGTTGAGGACTTGTGAGGCATCTGTTTCTCAAACTAGACACTCTAATGTACTTGTCATCTTGCTCAGTTGTGCACCGGGGCCTCGCACTCCTCTTTCTATTCTGGTTAGAGACAGTTTGTGCTATTCTGTGAAGGGAGAGAACAAAATATAATGGGGAAGATGGGCGACACCTGGAGAGGGGTGGAGACAATCACAAGACAGGTGAAACAGATCTGGGTGTGACAGATATTCCATTAAAACTCAGCCGTTTCCAGCTACAATAGTCATTTACAACATTAATTAACAATGTCTACACTGTATTTCTGATCAATCTGATGTTATTTTAATGGACAAATAATTCGCTTTTCTTTCAAAAACAAGGACATTTCTAAGTGACCACAAGCTTTTGAACGGTAGTGTATGTGTTGACTAAATATAAGCAGCAAGTGATGTCTGCTAAATAATGAAGTTGATGGCGCGGTCATAAAGCCTCGGCACCTACATAAAGCTGAGTGACTCACTCATTCATGGCTTTGGATCAAAATAAATAAGTACCAACATTTTTTTAGATAGTCTTTAATAAAGAAATGTTTTGACTGTCCGCCGCATGACCTCAAACAAAGTTAGAGCACTGATTATGCTTTTGGGTCCCAAGGCGCACCATTTTGTTTCTCTCTGTCGCCCACACGCACATTAAACATTTGGATAAAGAATGTATTATTATTATTGTTAATATTATTATTATCCCAGCATTATAATTATATAAAAGCAATAATTTTATCACAGACCAGATTTTCCCTAATGAAAAATGACATGAAAAGCGCACATTTGTAAATCCCAAACTCTAAAAGTAATTGGGAAGGTAGATACAAATTATTTGTGACATTGTCGTTACAAAAAAGAATGTAAACAAGATGCTGTGTTTTTATTTACAGTAGTGATGGACAGCTGGAGGCATTTTGAAACCATGTTTTCAAACACTTTTTCCCCCCACAAGTGTACTGTAGTACTGTTGATAATGTTTGCGAATAGCACTGTCCGTGACCAAAATCCCCAAGTCTACCAGTATTTTTGAAATGTCCCCAGTTGATTTTCCATTCCTCCTGAAAGCCCTAATCTGCTCACTTAAATTAATAGAGATCCTGGTCATGGTGCTACAGTATGTTGTTACAGCATAATCAAAGTGAGGACAATCAGCGATCTGCTGTATACTTATGGCCGGTTGTAATCTGAAAGTCCCACCTTTTCAGTACTCCTCACTCCGCCCCAAACTCCATCTGAAAAAACGCATGGTTGCCAAGAAAACTGTAAATTTTGCTAGATTCTTAACATGTGTACGCAGCTTTTGTGTGTTGGAGTCACTTTTAATTCTTAATTGATCTACTGTTTCTATCATAGGCCACTGTAATGGTCAGTCACTTTCTCTCTCTCTCTCTCTCTCTCCATCCCTCTGTGTGTGTTCTCAGGTTCTCCAGCTAAGCCCTGTCATCCTTCCCCAGTACAAACAGGAGGCTCCTAAGACTCCCTCCCACATTATCCTCCTCTACTGCACCTTCAAGACCACCTGGGACTTGGTCATCCTCGTCCTCACCTTCTACACGGCAATCATGGTGCCCTATAATGTGTCCTTCATGACCAAGCCGAACAACATTGTGTGGCTGGTGCTGGACAGTGTGGTGGATGTCATATTCCTGGTGGACATCGTGCTTGACTTCCACACCACCTTCATGGGGCCTGGTAGGGAGTTAATCTCACACCCCAAGCTGATCAGGAGGTACTACATGAAGATCTGGTTTGTCTTCGACCTGCTGTCCTACCTGCCCTACGACATCATCATCACCTTTATGAATGTGGATGAGGTGCGGTAGGCTTGCTCAGGGAAAGGGTTGGGGTGGGGGGGATCTTTGAGATAATGTTTTTAAGGACATAATCTAAAGGTACTTCTGGCGGGATCTACAACACAGTCAGTTGTACTTCTACCAATTGCTTGTTAGTTGTGCTCTGAACTTCAAAAATGTGGGCTTCTTTTAAAACCACTTAGGCCGACGAGCTCTTGAGAATCTTTAGTTCTCCCAGAGAAGCAATGATCAATACTCCTTCAACCCAATCATAAAGAATGTGATTTTCCATCTGATCAAGTGTATAATTGGATTTTAAGATGAAAAACCTATGGAAAGTGTCACTGCTTTTATAGACTCCAATGATACCATAATTTCTTGAGCATAGGTCATATACCCCCCCATGGACTTACAAGGTGTCGAAAGCGTTCCACAGGGATGCTGGCCCATGTTGACTCCAATGCTTCCCACAGTTGTGTCAAGTTGACTGGATGTCCTTTGGGTGGTGGACCATTCTTGATACACACGGGAAACTGTTGAGCATGAAAAATCCAGCAGCGTTGCAGTTCTTGACACAAACCGGTGCACCTGGCACCTACTACCATACACAGTTCAAAGGCACTAAAATATTTTGTCTTGCTCATTCACCCTCTGAATGGCACATATACACATACACAATCCATGTCAATCCTTTTTGAGAATCTGAGGACCCATGCTAAATCTTTTCAGTCTCCTGAGGGGGAATAGGCTTTGTCATGCCCTCTTCACGACTGTCTTGGTGTGTTTGGACCATGATAGTTTGTTGGTTATGTGGACAGCAAGGAACTTGAAGCTCTCAACCTGCTCCACTACAGCCCTGTCGATGATAATGGAGGTGTGCTCGGTCCTCCTTTTCCTGTAGTCCATAATCATCCCCTTTGTCTTGATCACGTTGAGGGAGAGGTTGTTATCCTGGCACCACACGGCCAGGTCTCTGACCTCCTCCCTATAGGCTGTCTCATCGTTGTTGGTGATCAGGCCTACCACTGTTGTGTCATCGGCAAACGTATTAATGGTGTTGGAGTCGTGCCTGGCCATGCAGTCATGAGTGAACAGGGAGTACATGATGGGACTTAGCACGCACCCCTGAGAGGCCCCCGTGTTGAGGATCAGCGTGGGGGATGTGTTGTTACCTACCCTTAAAGGAAGTACAGGATCCAGTTGCAGATGGAGGTTAGTGATGAGCTTTGAGGGCACTATGGTGTTGAACGCTGAGCTGTAGTCAATGAACAGCATTCTCACATAGGTGTTCCTTTTGTCCAGGTGGGAAAGGGCAGTGTGGAGTGCAATGGAAATTGCATCATCTGTGGATCTGTTGGGGCGGTATGCAAATTGGAGTGGGTCTAGGGTTTCTGGAATAATGGTGTTGATGTGAGCCATGACCAGCCTTTCAAAGCACTTCATGGCTACAGATGTGAGTGCTACGGGTCATTAGTCATTTAGGCAGGTTACCTTAGTGTTCTTGGGAACAGGGACTATGGTGGTCTGCTTGAAACATGTTGGTATTACAGACTCAGTCAGGGAGAGGTTGAAAATGTCAGTGAAGACACTCGTCAGTTGGTCAGCGCATGCTCGGAGTACACGTCCTGGTAATCCGTCTGGCCCTGCGGCCTTGTGAATGTTGACCTGTTTAAAGGTCTTACTGACATTGGCTACGGCGTGATCACACAGTCGTCCGGAACGGCTGATGCTCTCATACATGTTTCAGTGTTACTTGCCTCGAAGCGAGCATAGAAGTAATTTAGCTCGTCTGGTAGGCTCGTGTCCCTGGGCAGCTCGCGGCTGTGCTTCCCTTTGTAGTCTGTAATAGTTTGCAAGCCCTGCCACATCCGACGAACATCGGAGCCGGTGTAGTACGATTAAATCTTAGTTCAGTATTGACGCTTTGCCTGTTTGGTGGTTTGTCAGAGGGCATAGCAGGATTTCTTATAAGCTTCCAGGTTAGTCCCGCTCCTTGAAAGCGGCAGCTCTACCCTTTAGCTCAGTGCGGATGTTGCCTGTAATCCATGGCTTCTGGTTGGGGTACGTACAGTCACTGTGGGGACGACGTCATCGATGCACTTTTTGATGAAGCCAGTGACTGATGTGGTGCACTCCTCAATGCCATCGAAGAATCCCGGAACATACTCCAATCTGTGCTAGCAAAACAGTCCTGTAGCTTAGCATCTGCTTCATCTCACCACTTTTTTATTGACCGAGTCACTGGTGCTTCCTGCTTTAGTTTTTGCTTGTAAGCAGGAATCTGGAGGATAAATGGAGGGCGAGGGAGAGATTTGTACGCATCTCTGTGTGTGGAGTAAAGGTGGTCTGGAGTTTCCCCCCCCCCCCTCTCTTTGAACATTTATCATGCTGGTAGAAATTAGGTAAAACGGATTTAAGTTTCCCTGCATTAAAGTCCACTAGGTGCGCCACCTCTGGATGAGCGTTTTCCTGTTTGCTTATGGACATATACAGCTCATTGAGTGCAGTCTTAGTACCAGCATCGGTTTGTGGTAGTAAATAGACAGCTACGAAGAATATAGATGAAAACTCTCTTGGTAAATGGTGTGGTCTACAGCTTATGAGATACTCTATCTCAGGTGAGCAAAACCTTGAGACTTCCTTAGATTTCGTGCACCAGCTGTTGTTTACAAATATACATAGACCGACACCCCTTGTCTTACCGTAGGCGGATGTTCTATCCTGCCGAAAAAGCGTAAAACCCGCCAGCTGTATGTTATTCATGTCGTCGTTCAGCCACGACTCAGTGAAACATAAGATATTACAGTTTTTAATGTCCCGTTGGTAGGATATACGTGCTCGTATTTAGTCTATTTTATTATCCAATGATTGTTACTTTGGCTAATAGGAATGATGATAAAGGTAGATTACCCACTCTCCGTCAGATCCTTACAATGCACCCAGACATATGTCCCCGATATCTCCGTCTCCATTCTTCTGCGAATGACAGGGACGAGGGCGTTGTCGGGTGTCTGGAGTAAATCCTTTGCGTCTGACTCGTTAAAGAAAAAACTTCTTCCAGTACAGGGTGAGTAATCGCTGTCCTGATATCTAGAAGCTCTTGTCGGTCATAAGAGGCGGTGGCAGAAACGGTATGTATAAAATAAGTTACAAATAACGCGAAAAACACACACACAATAGCACAATTGTTTAGGGGACCGTAAAACGGCAGCCATATCCTCCGGTGCCATTAACTACATCATTTTACTGCTGCTCTTTAATTATTTGTTACTTTTTATTTTTTATTTATCTATTTTTTACTGAACACTTATTTTTCTTAACTGCATTGTTTGTTAAGGGCTTGTAAGTAAGCATTTCACTGTAAGGTCTACATCTGTTGTATTCGGCGCATGTCAAATAACATTTGATTTGATTTGATGTCTCAGTGGTCTCAAGGCTTAAAAATCCTTCTTTAACCTGTCTCCTCTCCTTCATCTTCACTGATTGATGTGGATTTAACAAGTGACATCAATACGGGATCATAGCTTTCACCTGGATTCACCTGGTCAGTCTATGTCGTGGAAAGAGCAGGTGTTCTTAATGTTTAGTACACTCAGTGTATATGTGCTATATAAAATACATGTTTGCTGTACTAATGGCTGAGGTTTCCAGGTGGCTAGAATGGGAGGTTCCCTGCTGTAGCTGGTGTGAAGGGGTGAATTATGTCTTGTATTGATGTCTGTTCAGGATACATTAGGTGAATAGTCTCCTGCTGTATATAAGTTTAGGTTTGTGTGCCTCAAGGGTTTCCCAGTGTGGGCCTGATCAGTTTGGGGTTAGCATTAGCCTAGCACTAAGGCTAGCTGTGAGGTTTGGGTTAGCATTAGCTTAGCGCTAAGGCTGGCTGTGGGGGTTTGGGTTAGCATTAGGCTAATTTAGCGCTCAGGTATAATGATATAAGAAGCATGATGCCTGGTAAACAGCGTACTACATCCCGATAGCCAATGTCTCAGGAGCAATGATGTAGGCTCCAGAGTGGCGCAGTGGTCTAAGGCACTGCATCTCAGTGCTAAAGGCGTCACTACAGATCCTGGTTCGATCCCGGGCTGTGTCATAGGGTGGTGCACAATTGGCCCAGCCTTTTCTGGGTTAGGGGACGGTTTGGCCAGGGTAGGCCGTCATTGTAAAATAAGAATTTGTTCTTCACTGACTTGCCTAGTTAAATAAAGGTTAAAAAACATTGGCACGCCTCTCTCACATTGATAGTTAAATGAAGGGCATTGATCATGAGCTGAGCTGGGGTCTCAGGGGAGGCCTTTGATTTTATGAGAGGAGAGATGAGGAGGGGAGGCGATGGTGGCATGTTACTTAGAGCTGCCCACAGCTACAGTACAGCTCCTCCACTGACTTCTTTAATGTAATATTAGTGGATTGAAAGTTTTTGTCTTTCATGTTGCTGCAATACTTCATCTGATAAAAGCAGCGTATGGAGATGCATGTTTGTAAACAATTCACTATCTCTGGATGTTGTTTTGTTGTTGCCTTGTGGAGACTCCCCTGCCTTCCACCTGTGCTTCAGTTTGTGCACAGATAATGTAGATACAGTAGCACAATTTACATAGTTTTTTTCCTCTTTTCCATATTAGCAGAATCCTTTTGTTTGTTGTCTGCTTGTTTTCTCAGCCAACTGCTTTTGTGTCCTGTCTCTGGGAAAGTTGTATCATTACAGAGACAGTACACAAGCACTTTGGAGAACATGTGCTCTATCAGAAGAGATAAAACTCTGAATGCAAGACGAGCTGTTTGATTCAGAGGCATCAATTTTGTGTGAAGTGAGATATGAAGGCTAAATTACATCTGTATTGAGTTTTTTTGAGGCATTATATTCTGTTTTATAAACTAGTGGGAAAGCTGCAATTATGACTACTTTTATCCTATTCAGCTCCACTCATAGGACAATGTTGTTTAGCCTTAGATTACATTTACTGAGATGGAAATGTATCCATGCTTTTGTACCCCAGGTCCAGTTGGGTTGATTACATCATGCTAATTTGAGGGCGGAGGGGTCAGTGCTACATGTCAACACATATCATGTAGTTTTGCCCAATGACCCTGACCTGAACTAACCCTTCACCATGTCCCCTGTTCCCTTTCTGTGTCTCTTGCAGGGTATTAGCAGACTGTTCAGTTATTTGAAGGTGGTGCGCCTGCTGCATCTAGGCAGGGTCACCCATAAACTGGAACACTACTTGGAGTATGGAGCAGCTGTACTGGTCTTACTGATGTGTGTGTTTGGCCTGGTGGCACACTGGATGGCCTGCATCTGGTACAGCATTGGACACTATGAGGTCATCGACGAGGTCACCAACACCATCAGGACGGACAGCTGGCTCTATCACGTAGCCATCAACCTCGGCTCACCGTACTGCTACAATGCCAGTGGCTCAGGCCAATGGGAGGGCGGCCCTGGGAAAAACTCTCTGTACATCGCCTCTCTGTACTTCACCATGACCAGTCTGACCACCGTCGGGTTCGGCAACATCGCCCCCACCACGGACAGAGAGAAGATCTTCTCTGTGGTCATGATGATGGTGGGATGTAAGTAAATTGGCTTTGTTGTTTTATCTTCTCCATGGTGTTGGTTGGTTGGTTGGGTCGGCAGCTGTTCCAGGGACATAACTGATAGTAAAGAGTAGAGCTGGCTGGGCGATATGGAAAAAATCCATATCGCTATAAATCGCATGAATTGATGCGATAACCCTTTAAACTATTACTAGTAGTTTGATTGTTGTAGCCATCAATTGTCCCATTATCAATCACCCATATTAGCAAACTTATTTGATTTCAAACTTTATATTTCTCTAGTATAGGCTTCTTATCGAAATGAATGATATCAGTAAAATGCCTGTGATAAGTGGTCGGTATGGTCTGTGTTGATAACTTTTGGTTTGTCGTCCCAGCTGTAATATGATGGAGAGAATAGATCTCCACGATTACGACAGTGAGCGATTATGACGTGTGACTAATGACACACAATACTCCCCATCGTCATTCTGAATAATCTGAATGGCAATCTGAGCAACAGAGATAGAAATAAGAATAGGCTACTCACAGATGGAGAGAAACATACTGTAGAGAATGCTTTGCTCCACTGCTGGAAACATCTGATGGTTGCGCTCATGTAATGGCATGCTTTGAGCACTACTGAAAAGTGCTATTGACGTGAAACATTAATGCCATATGCTGCATTTGCTGTAGGCCTATTGTTTACCTTTTTGTTGGTGACTCTTTGATATCTTGATAATATGCAGCTGTTTAAAGGGCAAATCCACAGATGAAACAATAGCAAAACGGTCGCCCCACCTCTGTTTTGGTAAAAATCTGAGGGATGGGCCTGGAGAAATGTAACAACTCTCAGATTAATAGGCCGAGCTATGGATGCAAGGACTGACCATCCATGATATAAAAATGGTTTTAACCATGTTATGAGGCTGGTTAGATGGTTAGACTAGCTGCGTAAGGTGACTTAACACTTTTTTATGGAAATAAAAATATATATATTTCTTGCTGACGTTTTGCAGCTGAGTTTAGGCTCTCCTTTCTCTAGGAGCACAGCATGTAGGCTGTGGTAACTTGCATCACAGGGCTAAGTAGGTTGAAAAGACCTGTCTCTTTTCTTATACCCCATTTTTATTCATTGTATTCTCCTAATGAAATTCTTTTTGTAATTGAATGCACTCCATGGAAACATAATGGCATGGTGACATGTTGGGATGGCAACGGGTCAGGGGGACCTAGTGCAATTGTGTGTGTGTAAAAGGGATATTCTGCAGGTGTTTCATCGTAGAGTTGAACCTCTACTGTTACTAACCAAAATCACCAGTTTTTCTCCATACAAATTACCCAGGAGTTGCTTTTGTACTGATTCTCACATAATTTCCATAATTATCACTGGTCTAATCGTCCCTGTGGGCTATATCCCTGACTAATTTATTTGTGATTCTTATTTCCCGTCGACCCAAACTGGCAATCACTTTTTTATTATAATTGTTTTATTTCTCACAGTGATTTACTCTGTGCTGAAAGCATGCAGTCTGACTCGCAGTGGGGGAAAATTGAATCATGCAGGATGGATTGGACCTCTTAAAACTTCTTCAGGATTGGTGGGTCCCCTGTGGGACGGTTGAGCTAACGTAGGCTAATGCGATTAGCATGAGGTTGTAAGTAACAAGAACATTTCCCATGACATAGGCATATCTGATATTGGCAGAAAGCTTAAATTCTTGTTAATCTAACTTCACTGTCCAATTTACAGTAGCTATTACAGTGAAATAATACCATGCTATTGTTTGAGGAGAGTGTTTTGAACATGAAAAGTTATTAATAAACAAATTAGGCACATTTGGGCAGTCTTTATACATAATTCTGAACAGAAATGCAATGGTTAATTGGATCAGTCTAAAACTGTGCACATACACTGCTGCCATCTAGTGGCCAAAATATAAATTGCACATGGGCTGGAATAATACATTATGGCCTTTCTCTTCCATTTCAAAGATGATGGTACAAAATAAATACAAAAAAACAGTTGGCTTTTTTCTTTGTATTATCTTTTACCAGATCTAATGTGTTATATTCTCCTACATTCCTTTCACATTTCCATAAACTTCTAAGTGTTTCCTTAGAATATCCATATCCTGAGCTACAGTCAGTTAGATTTGGGTATGTCATTTTAGGTAAAAAAAAATTATTTAAAGGGGCCTATAAGAGGATTTAAGTATCATTTCTTTTTTTTTCCTTTTTCAAGGGGTGGATCAGCTTAATATTGCGGAAAGAATGTTGCTCCATCAATGTAATTGTCAGCATCATTTCCAATCCCCCATATCTTTTTTTGGTAAATATATATATCCATACACGCATGCATACATATAAACATATATACATACATACATACACATACCTACAGTGGGGAGAACAAGTATTTGATACACTGCCGATTTTGCAGGTTTTCCTACTCCTAATTTTTATCATAGGTACACTTTAACTGTGAGAGACGGAATCTAAAACAAAAATCCAGAAAATCACATTGTATGATTTTTAAGTAATTATTTTGCATTTTATTGCATGACATAAGTATTTGATACATCAGAAAAGCAGAACATAATATTTGGTACAGAAACCTTTGTTTGCAATTACAGAGATCATACGTTTCCCGTAGTTCTTGACCAGGTTTGCACACACTGCAGCAGGGATTTTGGCCCACTCCTCCATACAGACCTTCTCCAGATCCTTCAGGTTTCGGGGCTGTCGCTGTGCAATACGGACTTTCAGCTCCCTCCAAAGATGTTCTATTGGGTTCAGGTCTGGAGACTGGCTAGGCCACTCCAGGACCTTGAGATGCTTCTTACGGAGCCACTCCTTAGTTGCCCTGGCTGTGTGTTTCGGGTCGTTGTCATGCTGGAAGACCCAGCCACGACCCATCTTCAATGCTCTTACTGAGGGAAGGAGGTTGTTGGCCAAGATCTCGCGATACATGGCCCCATCCATCCTCCCCTCAATACGGTGCAGTCGTCCTGTCCCCTTTGCAGAAAAGCAGCCCCAAAGAATGATGTTTCCACCTCCATGCTTCACGGTTGGGATGGTGTTCTTAGGGTTGTACTCATCCTTCTTCTTCCTCCAAACACGGCGAGTGGAGTTTAGACCAAAAAGCTATATTTTTGTCTCATCAGACCACATGACCTTCTCCCATTCCTCCTCTGGATCATCCAGATGGTCATTGGCAAACTTCAGACGGGCCTGGACATGCGCTGGCTTGAGCAGGGGGACCTTGCGTGCGCTGCAGGATTTTAATCCATGACGGCGTAGTGTGTTACTAATGGTTTTCTTTGAGACTGTGGTCCCAGCTCTCTTCAGGTCATTGACCAGGTCCTGCCGTGTAGTTCTGGGCTGATCCCTCACCTTCCTCATAATCATTGATGCCCCACGAGGTGAGATCTTGCATGGAGCCCCAGACCGAGGGTTATTGACCGTCATCTTGAACTTCTTCCATTTTCTAATAATTGCGCCAACAGTTGTTGCCTTCTCACCAAGCTGCTTGCCCTATTGTCCTGTAGCCCATCCCAGCCTTGTGCAGGTCTACAATTTTATCCCTGATGTCCTTACACAGCTCTCTGGTCTTGGCCATTGTGGAGAGGTTGGAGTCGGTTTGATTGAGTGTGTGGACAGGTGTCTTTTATACAGGTAACGAGTTCAAACAGGTGCAGTTAATACAGGTAATGAGTGGAGAACAGGAGGGCTTCTTAAAGAAAAACTAACAGGTCTGTGAGAGCCGGAATTCTTACTGGTTGGTAGGTGATCAAATACTTATGTCATGCAATAAAATGCAAATTAATTACTTAAAAATCATACAATGTGCTTTTCTGGATTTTTGTTTTAGATTCCGTCTCGCAGTTGAAGTGTACCCATGATAACAATTACAGACCTCTACATTTTTTGTAAGTAGGAAAACCTGCAAAATCAGCAGTGTATGAAATACTTGTTCTCCCCACTGTATATAGACATACATACTTTTTAAAAGAATATACCTTTATTATTATTCCCCGCAAACCCTACCACCGATCCCCCAATTGGAGTAAACTAATAAACACTTCGGCTTTTACCTTCAATTTATACATCTTATACACATTTTACAGACACAGTCTACTTTACAATAGTTCTCTCTTGTTTGTTCTTAGTCCTTCCTCTATTTCTGATGTCCATCCAGTTTGATTTCTATTTGTAAGTGTGCTATTTCACAAAAGTCCCGAACCTATATACATTTTACAGATCCCGTATGTTTTACATTGTTTATCTTGTTATTAGTCCCACCCTTCAGCTCCATTCAACCCCTCCCATCTATCTCTCAACATCATCCATTTCGGATTTCTATTTGCCATATATTTTTCAACTGTGCTGTGATGCTTCACAAAATAATTGAACCTTTCTATTCTCATAGCTTCTACAGATTGTAAATTAAAAATATTTTTTTTTGCTAAAATAATTGTTATATTATTGATTGATTAATTATGGCTTTTCAAATCACCCAGAATTGCTATCTGTAGCGTTAGTTCTAGGCAAATGTTGCAATTCTTCAGCCATCCCTGGACCTGTGACCAAAAACGAGCTACATATGGACAATACCAAAATAAATGATCTAATGACTCTGCCTCCTCACAGCAGAATCTGCAGAGCTGGGAAGATTGTATCCCCCATATATATATATATATATAACATTCTATTAGTTGCTAGAATTTTGTATAGTAATTTAAATTGAAAAATTTGAAGTTTTGAATCTGGCGTTGTTTTGCGTATCAATTCATAAACCATGTGCCATGGAATGGGTACATCGAAAATCTCTTCCCAACTATTTTGCCATTTATATGGCACAGCTGTCAGTTTTTTGGTCCTTAAATTAAATTGGTATATGTTTTTATTTATCACACTTTTCTTTAACCATTTATGTTCTTTAATACAGGGCCGACATACAAGTTCCTTACTTTTTTCCCCTTCTACTTGCCTCTTCCATTTTTGTGGTAATGCTGAAATAAATTGGTTGTAATTTTGGGTAGAGCAGACATTTCCATATGTCTGTGTTAGCTGCATGTGTGACATAACTCCACCAGTCCTATTTATGATATCATTCACTAAAATTATACCTTTTTTAAACATTTCTTTAAAAAATTGTTTTTTTTATCAATTAGTATATTTGAATTTAACCACAATATTTGTTTTATTATTTGTTCTGTCTTTTCAGGTGGATTAAACTGAAATTGCAACCAACTTTCTAAGGCTTGTTTAAAAAATAAAGATATTTTGGAGATTATTTCCTTTTCAAACAACCGAAAGTGAGCAGGTGTAATCTGAATAAAGGGAAAAAGGCCCTTCTTGAACATAGGATGAGATATTCGTACCAATTTACTAGAGAACCAGTTTGGATTTAAGTATAACTTTTGTATGACAGATGCCTTTAGTGAGAGGTCTAAGAGGAGTGCCTCGTGATACATCAGAGAGAGTGTATTTTGTTACAAAATACAGCACTGAAGCAGAGAACATTAAAAGAATCATTAAAAATAATTGAGGAATCATCCAAAGTGATACGCTACTACGCCAAGTCTTTCCTGAACCACCAGTCATAAGCTTTAAGAGATGTCCTACCCTAAATGACAAATTAGTCCACAGTTATCTTCCGGGTGACTCTCAAAAAACTTGGCTTGACCACAAACCCAAGGGCTCTTTTAAATGTAACCAGTGCAACCATTGCAGTAATATTGCACAGAAAAAGTATTTTGTTGACACAGTTTCTAAAATGGAGTATTACCTCAAGCATTTTATTAACTGCAAAACCACTCATGTCATCTATAGATTGGAATGTCCACAGTGCAAGGTGTTCTACATTGGACGGACAAAGAGACGCCTTCAAGATCGCTTGGCGGAACACAAGTACGCCATACGGGTAGGCAATGAAGACTAACCCATGGCAAGGCACTACAAGTCCTTACACCATGGTAACCCTGCCTCCCTACAAACTATGGGTATTGATCATGTTCCGGCCTCTATTAGAAAAGGGGACCGTCTTAAACAGTTAAACCAAAGGGAAAGTTTTGGGATTTACAAACTACAGGCCACTAAGTACCCTGGTTTAAATGAAGATATGGATTTCTCACCCTTCCTGTAGGGTCGTGATGGGTCCATTTGCTGTCATCTAGTGGACATTTTGCTCAATTGCCCTCAGCTATGTTTGGACTGTTGTTCATGTTTTGCTGTGGTCTGGTGTACTGTGGAATATATTGCTTTCTTGTTCTGGACACTTCTCCCAGTCATGGCTAGGGTTGGAACTGCCTCTCTGGGTGTTCTGATGCTTCTAGCTTGGAGTTGTATGCTCATGATAACATAGCTACAGTATTTCACCTTTTCATGTGTATATTATTGCTTACTAGGTGTGTCCAATTTGGTAAACACTCCCTCTTCTAATTAGGGCTAATTGGAAAAGCCTTTCAAAAGAGGACATTGTATTCTCCTTTTTCTGTACTCCCTGACGAAGGCCATGCAGCCGAAACGCGTCGGTTTTTAAACAACTTTGTTTCTATTGAACATGCCATACTAATAAAGGCATTTTAATTAATTATATGAAGAGTGCCTTGGTCCTACTTTCTTTTTGATGACCAATTTACACCTTTTACCAAAGAGCACCTTCTATCTACCAAAATATACTATAGTGTACCTTAGTAGCGCTTCCCTTCCTCCTCTTTTTACTAGAGAACCAGTTTGGATTTAAGTATAACTTTTGTATGACTGATGCCTTTAGTGAGAGGTCTAATGCTTTAATATTTAATAATTTCTGCCCTCCGAATTCATATTCGTTATATAAATAGGCCCTTTTAATTTTATCTGGCTTGCCATTCTAAATAAAATTGAATATTTTTTGTTCATATAATTTAAAAAGCAGGTCACTAGGTGTAGGCAAAACCATAAGCAAATAGGTAAACTGTGATATGACTAACGAGTTAATCAGGGTGATTTTTCCACGAATAGACAGGTATTTTCCTTTCCATGGTAGCAAGATCTTATCTATTTTTGCTAACTTTCTATAAAAATGTATTGGAGTGAGATCATTTTTTTCTTTTGGGATTTGAATACCGAGTATGTCCACATCTCCATCAGACCATTTAATTGGTAAACTACATGGTAATGTACAATTTTCATTTTTTTAGTGATCCAATACGTAATATTGTACACTAATTTGGTTTTAATCCAGAGAGGATAGCAAAAGTATCTAGATCCTCTATGAGGGAGTGGAGAGACTCTAATTGTGGTTTTAAAAGAAAACATGAATCATCAGCGTACAATGACACTTTAGTTTTTAAGCCACGGATTTCTAATCTCTTAATATTATTGTTTGATCTAATCTTAACAGCTAACATTTCGATGACAATAATAAATAGATATGCCGATAGTGGACAACCTTGTTTTACTCCTCTAGATAGTTTAAAACTTTCTGAGATGTAGCCATTATTTACTATTTTACACCTAGGGTTACTATACATAACTTTAACCCATTTTATAAGAGATTCCCCAAAATGTTAATATTCTAGGCATTTATATATAAACTCCAGTCTTACTTTATCAAAAGCCTTTTCAAAACAGGCCTGGTGTCCCCGATATTTCATAGTATTCTATTGTTTCCAGTACTTGTCTTATATTATCTCCAATGTATCGTCCATGTAAAAAACCTGTCTGATTAGGATGAATAATATCTGACAATACTTTTTTAATTCTATGCGCCAAGCATTTTGCAACACAACACTGAAGTGTAAGAGGTCTCCAATTTTTTTAATGGACTGGATCTTTATATATACCACTTGGGTCCTGTTTTAGTAATAATGATATCAGACCTTCTTGTTGCGTGTCTGATAATCTACCATTTAAATAGGAGTGGTTAAAACATGCTAATAATGGTCCTTTGAGTATATCAAAAAAAGTTTTGTATTCTTCCACTGGTATGCCATCCAGCCCTGGAGTTTTCCCATCCTTAAAGGCCCCAATTGCATCAAGCAGTTCCTCCTCTGTAATTTGGCCTTCACATGAGTCTTTCTGTACAGATGTTAATTTTACATTATTATTAGGAAAAAAATCCATACAATTAGTTTCAGAATGTGGAGATGGAGGAGCCTGAAACGAAAATATATTCTTAAAGTACTTTACTTCCTCTTTCAAAATATAATTTGGTGAATCATGCGTGACTCCATCATTTGTAACAAGTTTTAATAAAAAAAAAATTGGTAGCATTTCTATATTGAAGATTGAAAAAGAATTTGGTGCATTTTTCCCCAAATTCCAACCAGTTTGCTTTATTTTTATAATATATTACACTGGATCTTTCTTGAATAAGTTCCTCCATTTCTTTTTGTTTTTCCTCTAACTTATTCTGTGCCTCTATGGTACCGTTTTTATTGCTATCTAACTGTACTGTTAGTCCTTCAATTTCCTTTGTTCATAATATGAACTCTTTTGATCTAAATTGCTTTTGTTTTATAGATGAGTACTGCATTGCATGGCCTCTAAAGGCACACTTAAAAGTGTCCCATACAATACGGGGATCAGCTGTACCTATGTTATGTCTGAAAAAGTCAGTTATAATGTAACGGTTCCAATGGTGGACATGAAAGAGTCAGGTGCAGAGAGCAGGGTAATCTCAATCGAGTGGATATTTATTTCACCCAGAAATAAGCACATAAACGGCGACGCCACATAAACAACGGGCGCGTCAAAATATGGTCCAATAAAAGTAGGACTGAAATCCACTATAACAACACCACCAACACAAACAGAAAAACAAGACCGCACAAAAGTCGGCGGGCCAACTGGGTTTAAATAACCCCCTACCCTAAACACAAAACAGGTGATACAAATTAGACAAACTCAAAAGAAAACAGAAAAGGGGATCGGTGGCAGCTAGTAGACCGGAGACGACGACCGCCGAGCGCCGCCCGAACGGGAAGAGGCACCATCCTCGGCGGGATTCGTAACATATAAATTCTTCTGTCCTAGTTCTTAATAATTTATCATCTAGTAGGCTTTGATTAAATTTCCAATATCCTCGCCCACGTGGAAATTCTGTAAGAGTAATATATATGCCAATTATGTGATGATCCGACCGCATTCTGTCCCCTATCAACACTTTTTAAACTTTTGGTGCCAGAGAGAATGGCATAAGAAAGTAGTCAAGACGACTAGCTTGATTAAGCCTCCGCCATGTATATCTCACTAGGTCAGGGTATTTAATTCTCCATATATCCATGACATTCATGATTTCCTTAAGTGCCTGAGGGTGATAGTTTGTAGTGTGATTTCCTTTCCGGTCCATAGAGGTATTTAAGACCGTGTTAAAATCTCCCACCATAATAATAGAGTCTAGTGTTGCTTGTAGAGTTGATAAATTCTTATATATATTTTCAAATAAGCTTGGATCATCATTATTCGGACCGTATAGGTTAATAAGCCATATCTGTTTATTGTCCAATAACATATTTAAAATAATCCATCTACCTTGAGGATCTGTTTGGACAATTAGCACATTTGGATCAAAATTATTGTTAATTAAAACATCACCCCTTTTGAATTTCTTTGCCCATGGGAGAAATATATTTCGCCCCCCCAGTTCTTTTTCCACAAAACTTCATCTAAAACTGTTGAATGGGTTTCCTGTAAACAATAGATATTATATTCCTTCTCCTTTAGCCAGGTAAATACTGATCGTCTTTTCTTATTATCTGCTAGGCCATTACAATTGTAACTGGCTATACTTATTTCACCACTTACCATAATGAGACACAACTTTCAATTATTTTTATCAAAATATATGTTTGTAAATGTACCATTAAAAAGTAACATGATGATTGAAAAAGCCATGTTAGCATTTACTGCACATGTTGCTGAACAATTCAACCTTTTTGTTAGTGTCATTGATATATGGAAATTCACATACAATATTCATCTCCCGAGGGGCGCAGCGGTCTAAGGTACTGCATCTCAGTGCAAGAGGCGTCACTACAGTCCCTGATTTGAATCTAGGCTGAATCACATCTGGCTGTGATTGGGAGTCCCATAGGGTGGCGCACAAAGTAGCAAACATTCAAGCGAACGGAACGCACCCCTTGTGTGGTGCCTAGTTGACACAAAATCCTTCAGTACCTGCAGAACTTCTGGAACAGGGTTTCCTACCCCTGCTTTAGGGTCCTGTGGTAAAAGGACTACTGTGCAAGGTATTGGGAAACATCTTTCTTCTAGGGCCCATATTCAAATCAAATCAAACTTTATTTGTCACATGCACCGAATACAACAAGTGTAGACTTTACCGTGAAATGCTTACTTACAAGCCCTTAACCAACAGTGCAGTTCAAAAAGAGTTAAGAAAATATTTACCAAGTAGACAAAAATAAAAAAGTAATAATAAAAAGTAAGACACAAAGAATAACAATAACATGGCTTTATACAGGGGGCACCTGTACCGAGTCAGTGTGCGAGGGTACAGGTTAGTTGAGGTAATTTGTAGATGTAGGTGGGGGTGAAGTGACTATGTATAGATAATAAACAGCAAGTAGGAACAGTGTACAAAAGGGTGGGTCAGTGTAAATTGTCCGGTGGCGATTTTATTAATTGTTCAGCAGTCTTATTGCTTGGGGGTAGAAGCTGTTGAGGAGCCTTTTGGTCCTAGACTTGAAGCTCCGGTACCGCTTGCCGTATGGTAGCAGAGAAAACAGTCTATAACTTGGGTGACTGGAGTCTCTGACAATTTTATGGGCTTTCCTCAGACACTGCCTATTATATAGGTCCTGGATGGCAGGAAGCTTTGGCCCCAGTGATGTACTGGGCCGTTCGCACTACCCTCGGTAGCGCCTTACGGTCAGATGCCGAGCAGTTACCATACCAGACGATGATGCAACCTGTCAGGATGCTCTCGATGGTGCAGCTGTAGAACCTTTTGAGGATCTGGGGACCCATGCCAAATCTTTTCAGTCTCCTGAGGGGGATAAGGTTTTGTCATGCCCTCTTCATGACTGTCTTGGTATGGAACATGAAACTCTCGACCCGCTCCATTACAGCTCCGTCGATGTTAATGGGGGCCTGTTCGGACCGCCTTTTCCTGTAGTCCACAATCAGCTCCTTTGTCTTGCTCACATTGAGGGAGAGGTTGTTGTCCTGGCACCACACTGCCGGTTCTCTGACCTCCTCCCTATAGGCCGTCTCATCGTTGTCAGTGATCAGGTTTACCACTGTTGTGTCGTCAGCAAACTTAATGATGGTGTTGGAAAAATGAAGGAGAAGAAGACACTGAGACAGAGAGATATACAGTGGGGAGAACAAGTATTTGATACACTGCCGATTTTGCAGGTTTTACTACTTACAAAGCATGTAGAGGTCTGTAATTTTTATCATAGGTACACTTCAACTGTGAGAGACGGAATCTAAAACAAAAATCCAGAAAATCACATTGTATGATTTTTAAGTAATTAATTTGCATTTTATTGCATGACATAAGTATTTGATACATCAGAAAAGCAGAACTTCATATTTGGTACAGAAACCTTGGTTTGTAATTACAGAGATCATACGTTTCCTGTAGTTCTTGACCAGGTTTGCACACACTGCAGCAGGGTTTTTTGGCCCACTCCTCCATACAGACCTTCTCCAGATCCTTTAGGTTTCGGGGCTGTCGCTGGGCAATATGGACTTTCAGCTCCTTCCAAAGATTTTCTATTGGGTTCAGGTCTGGAGACTAGCTAGGCCACTCCAGGACCTTGAGATGCTTCTTACGGAGCCACTCCTTAGTTGCCCTGGCTGTATGTTTCGGGTCGTTGTCATGCTGGAAGACCCAGTCACGACCCATCTTCAATCCTCTTACTGAGGGAAGGAGGTTGTTGGCCAAGATCTCGCGATACATGGCCCCATCCATCCTCCCCTCAATACGGTGCAGTCGTCCTGTCCCCTTTGCAGAAAAGCATCCCCAGAGAATGATGTTTCTACCTCCATGCTTCACGGTTGGGATGGTGTTCTTGGGGTTGTACTCATCCTTCTTCTTCCTCCAAACAGGGCGAGTGGAGTTTAGACCAAAAAGCTCTATTTTTGTCTCATCAGACCACATGATCTTCTCCCATTCCTCCTCTGGATCATCCAGATGGTCATTGGCAAACTTCAGACGGGCCTGGACATGCGCTGGCTTGAGCAGGGGGACCTCTTTATATCCCCAAAAAGTCTGTTTAGTTGGCGCGTTTGATTCAGTAATCCACCCGTTCCACTCGTTCAACGTGCAGACAAAGGAATCCCAAAAGTTACCGGTAAACTTCGTCCAAATCAAGTCAAACAACATTTCTAATCAATCCTCAGGTACCCTAATATGTAAATAAACAATAACATTTAAGACGGAATGTAGTATGTTCAATACCGGAGATGAATAACGAAGTGCGCGCCCTCATTCACGTGCGCCATAAGACTAGAGTCCTAATGAGGGACACCTTGGAAAAACTACAACTACTTGTTCATTTTTCAAAAAACAAGCCTGAAACCTTTATAAACACTGTTGACATCCAGTGGAAGCCATAGGTACTGCAATCTGGGTCCTTTTTGGTTGGAAATTCAATAGGCCAACATAGGAATGGCCTGGGAGATAAAAAAATAAGTATTTTCCTCAGGTTTTTGCCTGCCATATCAGTTCTGTTATACTCACAGACATTGTTTTAGAAACTTCAGAGTGTTTTCTATCCAATTATATATGCATATCCTAGCTTCTGGGCCTGAGTAACAGGCAGTTTACTTTGGGCACGTAAGACAGCCAAAATGCAGGATACTGCCCCCTAGCCAAGTCATTGGCCCGCCCCCATGAACACAGACATGATCTGGCGTCTTGGAACAGCCCCTTTCTGCTGTTACGAATAAAAACCCCACCTGAAGAAATCCTCTTCAGACCATGCATACCTCGGTCAGCTGAGGGGCAAAGGTTTGAGTAGAGACCACAAAAACCGCAGTCTAAGCTAAGGTTGTAATGGTTGTTGAATTCCTAACCAAACCACATGGAGCATTGGCTACATGGGTGGAAATGGTTAAACTCTGAGACTATCGATACCGACAGAATAAGTGCAAATCTTAGATATTAATTACTAGGCTGCAGCTAGAAATTATGTCAACCTGAGATGCGAGGACCGACAATCGGCGAAACATCTATTCTATAAGAACATTTCTGAATGGTACTCTGAAGTATCCATTCTCACCACGAAAGACTTCAGGGAAGCAGAGAGAGACGCGCGGATGAACTTTCCAACAGAAAGACGGACGATTCCAACAGAGATCACGATGACACACTGTGCGTTAATATATATTGATTGCAATTTCCAACAGAAACTGTCATTTGCAACTTTTGGAGTAATATTTACACCCTAGATCAGCTAGATGCAGGCAAGAGTGGTATTGAATGTGTCAATGTCTGTCACCTAGATTATTCAAATTTCTTTTGACCTCTGCACCTATGTTGTAACCTTTCATTCAAAGGCTAGGTTGTTTCCCTGGGTATAGGGAAAATTAGAGTATCATGTAGAGGCCTAAACCTATCGATGTTACATTGAGCTGGGTGAATGGAATATGAATGACAGTCATCCAATATGCTGTAATGTAAATATGTAAACAAAAGAGAACCAAGGCGCTCTCGCAGAAGGTTGGCTGGTGCGTAAAACCTGTGAATTCAGACAAACCGTTTTAATGGGTTCGCTCTAAAAAATATATTGCGTAAAGCTTACTTCATTATTCAATGTTCATTTTTTTTCTGCATCAGGGATAGCGTAATGTTTCGGCTTTACTGCCTTCTTCAGAGTGTAGGTACAATTTGCTTTAATTAAAAACAGCATTTGTAAAGAACAACGTCTCAACGTCAACAGTGAAGAGGCGACTCCGGGATGCTGGCCTTCTAGGCGGAGTTCCTCTGTCCAGTGTCTGTGTTCTTTTGCCCTTCTTAATCTTTTATTTTTATTGGCCAGTCTGAGATATGGCTTTTTCTTTGCAACTCTGCCTAGAAGGCCAGCATCCCGGAGTCGCCTCTTCACTGTTGACGTTGAGACGTTTTTTTTTGCGGGTACTATTTAATGAAGCTGCCAGTTGAGGACTTGTGAGACGTCTGTTTCTCAAACTAGACACTCTAATGTACTTGTCCTCTTGCTCAGTTGTGCACCGGAACTTCCCACTCCTCTTTCTACTCTGGTTAGAGCCAGTTTGCGCTGTTCTGTGAAGGGAGTAGTACACAGCGTTGTACGAGATCTTCAGTTTATTGGAAATTTCTCGCATGGAATAGCCTTCATTTCTCAGAACAAGAATAGACTCACAAGTTTCAGAAGAAAGTTCTTTGTTTCTAGCCATTTTGAGCCTGTAATCGAACCCACAAATGCTGATGCTCCAGATTTATTTATTTTATTTTATTTATTTATTTCACCTTTATTTAACCAGGTAGGCAAGTTGAGAACAAGTTCTCATTTACAATTGCGACCTGGCCAAGATAAAGCAAAACAGTTCGACACACAACAACACAGTTACACATGGAGTAAAACAAACATACAGTCAATAATACAGTAGAAAAATAAGTCTATATACAATGTGAGCAAATGAGGTGAGATAAGGGAGGTAAAGGCAAAAAAAGGCCATTGTGGCGAAGTAAATACAATATAGCAAGTAAAACACTGGAATGGTAGATTTGCAGTGGAAGAATGTGCAAAGTAGAGATAGAAATAAAGGGGAGCAAAATAAATAAATAAATACAGTAGGGGGAGAGGTAGGTGTTTGGGCTAAATTATAGATGGGCTATGTACAGGTGCAGTAATATGTGAGCTGCTCTGACAGCTGGTGCTTAAAGCTAGTGAGGGAGATAAGTGTTTCCAGTTTCAGAGATTTTTGTAGTTCGTTCCAGTCATTGGTAGCAGAGAACTGGAAGGAGAGGTGGCCAAAGGAAGAATTGGTTTTGGGGGTGACCAGAGAGATATACCTGCTGGAGCGTGTGCTACAGGTGGGTGCTGCTATGGTGACCAGCGAGCTGATATAAGGGGGGACTTTACCTAGCAGGGTCTTGTAGATGACCTGGAGCCAGTGGCAACGAGTACGAAGCGAAGGCCAGCCAACGAGAGCGTACAGGTCGCAGTGGTGGGTAGTATATGGGGCTTTGGTGACAAAACGGATGGCACTGTGATAGACTGCATCCAATTTATTGAGTAGGGTATTGGAGGCTATTTTGTAAATGAAATCGCCGAAGTCGAGGATCGGTTGGATGGTCAGTTTTACAAGGGTATGTTTGGCAGCATGAGTGAAGGATGCTTTGTTGCGAAATAGGAAGCCAATTCTAGATTTAACTTTGGATTGGAGATGTTTGATGTGAGCCTGGAAGGAGAGTTTACAGTCTAACCAGACACCTAGGTATTTGTAGTTGTCCACATATTCTAAGTCAGAACCGTCCAGAGTAGTGATGTTGGACGGGCGGGCAGGTGCCAGCAGCGATTGGTTGAAGATCATGCATTTAGTTTTACTTGTATTTAAGAGCAATTGGAGGCCACGGAAGGAGAGTTGTATGGCACGATGTCCCCAGTGCGCACGCATAGCCCGGTGCGCTACATTGCCGCTCCTCGTATCGGCCGGGCTAGAGTGGGCATCGAGCCAGGTGCGATGAAGCCTGCTCAGCGCATCTGGTCTCCAGTGCGTCTCCTCGGTCCGTGTTATATGGCACCAGCCCTACGCACTGTGTCTCCCGTGGGTCTGCATAGCCCAGTGCGTCCTGTGCCTGCGCCCTGCAAGTGCCGGGCTAAAATCAACATCCAGCCAGGATGGGTTGTTCAGGCCCTTAGTTCGAGACCTCCAGTGCGCCTCCACGGACCGGTCTATCCTGTGCCTCCTCCAAGGACCAGGCCTCCAGTAGATCTCTCCAGCCTGGTGAGTACTGTGCCTGTTCTAAGAACCAAGTCTCCTGTGTGTTTCTCCAGTCCGGATGCTCCAGAGCCTCCCTCCAGTCCGGACCCTCCAGAGCCGCCCGTCTGTCCTGAGCCGCCCGTCTGTCCTGAGCCGCCCGTCTGTCCTGAGCCGCCCGTCTGTCCTGAGCCGCCCGTCTGTCCTGAGCCGCCAGAGCCGCCCGTCTGTCCTGAGCCGCCAGAGCCGCCCGTCTGTCCTGAGCCGCCAGAGCCGCCCGTCTGTCCTGAGCCGCCAGAGTCGCCCGTCTGTCCTGAGTCGCCCGTCTGTCCTGAGTCGCCCGTCTGTCCTGAGTCGCCCGTCTGTCCTGAGTCGCCCGTCTGTCCTGAGTCGCCCGTCTGTCCTGAGTCGCCCGTCTGTCCTGAGTCGCCCGTCTGTCCTGAGTCGCCCGTCTGTCCTGAGTCGCCCGTCTGTCCTGAGCCGCCAGAGCCGCCCGTCTGTCCTGAGCCGCCAGAGCCGCCCTCCAGTCCGGATCCGCCAGAGTCTCCCTCCAGTCCGGATCCGCCAGAGTCTCCCTCCAGTCCGGATCCGCCAGAGTCTCCCTCCAGTCCGGATCCGCCAGAGTCTCCCTCCAGTCCGGATCTGCCCGTCAGTCCAGAGGCGCTCTCTACTAGGGTCTCCAATCCGGGGTCGGTGGCGAGGGTCGCCGCTCCTAAGGTGTCACAGAAGTGGGCCGAGACTATGGTGGAGTGGGGTCCTCGTCCCGCTCCAGAGCCGCCACCGCGGTAAATGCCCACCCAGACCCTCCCCTATAGGTTCAGGTTTTGCGGCCAGAGTCCGCACCTTTGGGGGAGGGGGTACTGTCACGTTCTGACCTTGGTTCCTTTTTTATGTCTTTATTTTAGTTTGGTCAGAGCGTGAGTTGGGGTGGGCATTCTATGTTGTTTTTCTATGTTTTGTTCTGTTTGTTCTATTTCTATGTGTTTGGCCTAGTATGGTTCTCAATCAGAGGCAGGTGTCAGTCGTTGTCTCTGATTGGGAGCCATATTTAGGTAGCCTGTTTTCCTTTGTGTTTTGTGGGTGGTTGTTTCCTGTGTCTGTGTTTGCACCATACGGGACTGTTTCGATTTTCGTTTGTTCTTTCACTATTTTTTGTAGTGTTCAGTTTTACATATTAAAATGGGCACTTACCACGCTGCAAATTGGTCCGATATCTCTTACTCCTCGTCAGAAGAAGAGGAAAGTCGTTACACTAGTAATAGGGGTTGCAACAATTTCGGCAGATAATTTTAGAAAGAAAGGGTCCAGATTGTCTAGCCCGGCTGATTTGTAGGGGTCTAGATTTTGCAGCTCTTTCAGAACATCAGCTGAATGGATTTGGGAGAAGGAGAAATGGGGAAGGCTTGGGCGGGTTGCTGTGGGGGGTGCAGTGCTGTTGACCGGGGTAGGGGTAGCCAGGTGGAAAGCATGGCCAGCCGTAGAAAAATGCTTATTGAAATTCTCAATTATAGTGGATTTATCAGTGGTGACAGTGTTTCCTATCTTCAGTGCAGTGGGCAGCTGGGAGGAGATGTTCTTATTCTCCATGTACTATACAGTGTCCCAGAACTTTTTTGAGTTGCAGGAAGCAAATTTCTGCTTGAAAAAGCTAGCCTTGGCTTTTCTAACTGCCTGTGTATATTGGTTTCTAGCTTCCCTGAAAAGTTGCATATCACGGGGACTGTTCGATGCTAATGCAGAACGCCATAGGATGTTTTTGTGTTGGTTAAGGGCAGTCAGGTCTGGAGAGAACCAAGGGCTATATCTGTTCCTGGTTCTAAATTTCTTGAATGGGGCATGCTTATTTAAGATGGTGAGAAAGGCATTTAAAAAAAAATAACCAGGCATCCTCTACTGACGGGATGAGATCAATATACTTCCAGGATACCCCAGCCAGGTCGATTAGAAAGGCCTAGAAAGATACTCAACTAGTCTAAAGAAGGCCAGTTTTATTGCTTCTTTAATCAGTACAACAATTTTCAGGGGTGCTAACATAATTGCAAAAGGGTTTTCTAATGATCAATTAGCCTTTTGAAATTATAAACTTGGATTAGCTAACACAACATGCCATTGGAACACAGAAGTGATGGTTGCTGATAATGGGCCTCTGTACGCCTATGTAGATATTCCATTAAAAAAAATCTTCTGTTTCCAGCTACAATAGTCATTTACAACATTAACAATGTCTACACTGTATTTCTGATCAATCTGATGTTATTTTAATGGACAAAAAAAAAGCGGTTTTCTTTCAAAAACAAGGACATTTCTAAGTGTCTCTGAACGGTAGTGTACGTGACTTTATCTCATATGTCCTAATGTTAGAACATTTCCTTATCTACAGGGGAAGCATCCTTTTATGAATGCCTCTTTTCTTTTTCTGACCACATCTGATTTAACCAATATGTTTGATAGATTTCTTTATCGTTTATAGGTGAATAAAGGTGGATTCTGGAAAGCAGAATTTAAAGAGGAGTCTGATGATAATATGTGCCAATGTTTATTAGACAATAGAGTTGATGCCATTACGGCTATCATTGAAAGTAAGTATACTGTTTACAGAAAACTGTTTCTTCTGTTTTTGTTGGGATTTATTAAGTAATTGACTTCTGTTCAAACTTTTAACATATTTTTTAGCTTTATCAAGCCGGGTATCGGGGTAACTTTATCCTCTCAAGCGAAAACGCTCAAGGAAAGAATTTGATTGTCTATCATATTCTCCCTCTGTGTCGCAGATGCAACGCAGTCTATGAAGTTGGCTTACTGGTAAACCTCTTTTTAGGGGGTTGTCAATATAGTACTTTTATCTGTTGGTTTGCTGTAGACTGTAGTACTTAGAGATAGTCCCTTCTTTGTTACATCTAATAAATGTATAGAGTTAATGTTATTTTCCATAGTGAAGGAAATTGATTGTACCCTACAGTTAATGTAGTTAAGATATTAATTTAATTTAGGAACCCGTCCAGATCATAAAGCAATCGTCTATATAGCGGGTCCAATATTTAACAAGGATTATTAATGTAAATAAAATCCAATTCGAATTTCCCCATAAATAGACTTGCATAGTTGGGAGCTAATGGAGTTCCCATTGCTGTTCCAAAAGTCTGTAGATAGTAATATTAATAAAATATATATGTTTTTTAGTAAGCACTAATTGTGCAAGCATCATTATATATTTTGTAGGCACATCGCTTAAGCAGTTGGAGAGGAAGAATTTGAGGGCCTCCATTATTCATTAAATTGGTATATAGCAATGAGTCATCAAGAGTGAATTACCAATCTCCTTCACTAATAGCTGGCATAGAACATCAGAAATAAGGCCATGCTTATAAATAAAGTCTTCCTCCCTCATCATAAACGGCACTGACTGAGAATGACTAACAAAATCAATGGAGTTCCCATGGAGGTCAGGGCCCTGGGCACTTTCTCTGTGTGCTCTGTCTGTATTTGGCTAGGATTACTATTTTTTATAACCACATTTTGATATTGCACCTGGTGTATTCTAATATTCTTACTCTCAGTAGTATGTTGAGACCCGACTAAGTTCCGGGTGCTACCTAGCGGCCGGGGGCCCTAAGCGACCACTTATGTTGCTTATTCCTGGAACCGGCCCTGTCTGTCATTACCACTCACTTCAGCTCATTTCATCTTATGACAACTGTATTCCTTTCTTCTCCAGTTTTTCTGTACGTCACCATCTTTGGAAATGTGACCACCATCTTCCAGCAGATGTACACCAACACCAACCGCAAACACAAGATGCTGACCAATGTGAGGGACTTCCTCAAGCTCTACCAGGTGCCCAGTGGGCTGAGTGAGAGGTTGATGGACTCCATCGTCTCCACATGGTCCATGTCCAAGGGCATCGACACTGAGATGGTGAGCCATGGGCCTGAGCTTGGACCCCGGAGTGATAACATCTAACACTAGGGCTGCCTGGGGTTAGAGCACAGGAGGGCTTTGTGTGGTTAAAGCACAGGAGGGCTGCATGGGGTTAGAGCAGGGGTTGTTAAACACTTTCAGCCTCGGACCCAAATTAGAAATTCAGTGTTTTTCCCGAACCCAAGCTTATTAAAACATGCAACTACACGTAAATATCGGTACATTTAATTATGCACTTATGCCTAAAACAAATGCAATATAGACAAAACAAATAACAATGAAATACCCATATAAATAACAATTAATGTTTATTTTCCCCCATTAATAACACTCTTACATATCTGTCTAGGTTGGAACTGTTGCTGGTAAAATAAAATAAATAATTTTCATTCTGAAGTGGAATAAACTGATTGATCACATCACACTACTTCTGGCGCTGACAGAGATGGCCGCCTCGCTTCGCGTTCCTAGGAAACTATGCAGTATTTTGTTTTATTACGTGTTATTTATTACATTGGTACCCCAGGTAATCTTAAGTTTTATTACATACAGTCGGGAGGAACTACTGGATATAAGAGCAACGTCAACTCACCATCATTACGACCAGGAATACGACTTTCCCGAAGCGGATCCTGTGTTTTGCCCACCACCCGGGACAATGGATCGGATCCCAGCCGGCGAACCATTACGATGACGCCGTAAAAGGGGCAGACGAAGCGGTCTTCTGGTCAGGCTCCGGAGACGGGCACATCGCGCACCGCTCCAGAGCATACTACTCGCCAATGTCCAGTCTCTTGACAACAAGGTTGATGAAATCCGAGCAAGGGTAGCATTCCAGAGAGACATCAGAGACTGTAACGTTCTTTGCTTCACGGAAACATGGCTCACTCGAGACACGCTATCGGAGTCGGTACAGCCAGCTGGTTTCTTCACGCATCGCGCCGACAGAAACAAACATCTTTCTGGTAAGAAGAGGGGCGGGGGGGTATGCCTTATGATTAACGAGACGTGGTGTGATCATAACAACATACAGGAACTCAAGTCCTTCTGTTCACCTGACTTAGAATTCCTCACAATCAAATGTCGACCGCATTATCTACCAAGAGAATTCTCTTCGATTATAATCACAGCCGCATATATTCACACCCAAGCAGACACATCGATGGCCCTGAACAAACTTTATTTGACTCCATATAAACTGGAAACCACATATCCTGAGGCTGCATTCATCGTAGCTGGGGATTTTAACAAGGCTAATCTGAAAACAAGACTCCCTAAATTCTATCAGCATATCGATTGTGCTACCAGGGCTGGTAAAACCCTGGATCATTGTTATCCTAACTTCCGCGACGCATATAAGGCCCTCCTCCGCCCTCCTTTCGGAAAAGCTGACCACGACTCCATTTTGTTGCTTCCAGCCTATAGACAGAAACTAAAACAGGAAGCTCCCGTTCTCAGGCCTGTTCAACGCTGGTCCGACCAATCTGATTCCACGCTTCAAGATTGCTTCGATCACGTGGATTGGGATATGTTCCACATTGCGTCAAACAACAACATTGACGAATACGCTGATTCGGTGAGCGAGTTCATTAGCAAGTGCATTGGCGATGTCGTACCCACAGCAACTATTAAAAGATTCCCCAACTAGAAACCGTGGATTGATGGCAGCATTCGCGCAAAACTGAAAGGGCGAACCACTGCTTTTAACCAGGGCAAGGTGACCGGAAACATGACCGAATACAAACAGTGTAGCTATTCCCTCCGCAAGGCAATCAAATAAGCTAAGCATCAGTATAGAGACAAAGTAGAGTCGCAATTCAACGGCTCAGACATGAGGTATGTGGCAGGGTTTACAGTCAATCACGGATTACAAAAAGAAAACCAGCCCCGTCGCGGACCAGGATTTCTTGCTCCCAGACAGACTAAACAACCTCTTTGCTCGCATTGAGGACAATACAGTGCCACTGACACGGCCCGCTACCAAAACCTGCACACTCTCCTTCACTGCAGCCGACGTGAGTAAAACATTTAAACGTGTTAACCCTCGCAAGGCTGCAGGCCCAGACGGCATCCCCAGCCGTGTCCTCAGAGCATGCGCAGACCAGCTGGCTGGTGTGTTTACGGACATATTCAATCAATCCTTATCCCAGTCTGCTGTTCCCACATGCTTCAAGAGGGCCATCATTGTTCCTGTTCCCAAGAAAGCTAAGGTAACTGAGCTAAACGACTACCGCCCCGTAGCACTCACTTTCGTCATCATGAAGTGCTTTGAGAGACTAGTCAAGGACCATATCACCTCCACCCTACCTGACACCCAAGACCCACTCCAATTTGCTTACCGCCCCAATAGGTCCACAGACGACACAATCGCAACCACACTGCACACTGCCCTAACCCATCTGGACAAGAGGAATACCTATTTGAGAATGCTGTTCATCGACTACAGCTCAGCATTTAACACCATAGTACCCTCCAAACTCGTCATCAAGCTCGAGACCCTGGGTCTCGACCCCGCCCTGTGCAACTGGGTACTGGACTCCCTGACGGGCCGCCCCCAGGTGGTGAGGGTAGGTAACATCTCCACCCCGCTGATCCTCAACACTGGGGCCCCACATGGGTGCGTTCTGAGCCCTCCTGTACTCCCTGTTCACCCACGACTGCACGCCTCCAACTCAATCATCAAGTTTGCAGACGACACTACAGTGGTAGGCTTGATTACCAACAACGACGAGCCGGCCTACAGGGAGGAGGTGAGGGCCCTCGGAGTGTGGTGTCAGGAAAATAACCTCACCCTCAACGTCAACAAAACAAAGGAGATGATCGTGGACTTCAGGAAACAGCAGACGGAGCACCCCCCTATCCACATCGACGGGACAGTAGTGTAGAGGGTAGAAAGTTTTAAGTTCCTCGGCGTACACATCACGTACAAACTGAAATGGTCCACCCACACAGACAGTGTGGTGAAGAAGGCGCAGCAGCGCCTCTTCAACCTCAGGAGGCTGAAGAAATTCGGCTTGTTACCAAAAGCACTCACAAAACTTTTACAGATGCACAATCTTGATCATCCTGTCGGGCTGTATCGCCGCCTGAGCAACTGCTCTGCCCACAACCGTAAGGCTCTCCAGAGGGTAGTGAGGTCTGCACAACGCATCACTGGGGGCAAACTACCTGCCCTCCAGGACACCTACACCACCCGATGTCACAGGAAAGCCATAAAGATCATCAAGGACAACAACCACCCGAGCCACTGCCTGTTCACCCCGCTATCATCCAGAAGGCCAGGTCAGTACAGGTGCATCAAAGCAGGGACCGAGAGACTGAAAAACAGCTTCTATCTCAAGGCCATCAGACTGTTAAACAGCCACCACTAACATTGAGTGGCTGCTGCCATACATGTAAAAAGAATGTATCACTAGCCACTTTAAACAATGCCACTTAATATAATGTTTACATACCCTACATTACGCATCTCATTACGCATCTCATATGTATATACTGTACTCGATACCATGTATCGATACCATGTATAAAATGTAATGGGGTGGTGAAATCATTTTCTGTCATGGACAAAGGAACTCAAAGGGTGTGATGATATTAATTAATGTTGAATGTTGATCTGAATGTGCAAATAATCAGGAATGATTCGCAAGGAAGGTGGATCCTTTTGAATATGAAAGTGGATGAAAAAGAGATTTGGCTCATTAATCTATATGGTCCAAATCAGGATTATCCACATTTCTTCGAAAAAATGTATACCAATTTATTGAACTTACAGGCAACAAATTATCTAATCATTATGGTAGGAGACTATAACACAGTGTTAATCACTCTACAAACTATCATCACCGTGCCCTTAAGGAAATCACAAATATTATGCACACATTAGAAATAGTGGATATTTGGAGACTAAAAAACCCCGACGTAGTGAGATATACATGGAGGAGACTTAATCAAGCTAGTCGTCTTGACTACTTTCTTATCTCTTTCTCTCTTGCATCAAAGGTTTAAAAAGTTTTAATAGGAGACAGAATGCGATCGGATCATCATCTAAATTGGCATTCGCATAACTCTTATAGATTTTCCACATGAAATCAAAAATGCACAAAATTCTTCCTGAATCCAAAACAGGAACGCTAACAAAAGGAATTTGCAGAAACTCGTTACTGAAGACTGAGTCATCTATGATTCTCCGAATTATATTTTAAAATAGGAAGCTAATTATTTTAGGCAGATGTTCTCTTTTCCGTCTCATCCTCTCCCACTGAATGAAGATTACAGTAAAGCACACCGGTTCATTTAAATGCATCCCAGGTGACTACATCATCAAGCTGGTTGAGAGAATGCCAAGAGTGTGCAAAGCTGTCATCAAGGCAAAGGGTGGCTATTTGAAGAATCTCAAATATAAAATATATTTTGATTTATTAAACACTTTTTTGGTTATTACATGATTCCATATGTATAATTACATAGTTTTTATGTCTTCACTATTATTCTACAATGTAGAAAATAGTAAAAATTAAGAAAAACCCTTGAATAAGTAGGTGTGTCCAAACGTTTGACTGGTACTGTATATACAGTTGAAGTCGGAAGTTTACATACACTTAGGTTGGAGTCATTAAAACTCGTTTTTCAACCACTCCACAAATTTCTTGTAAACAAACTATAGTTTTGGCAAGTCGGTTAGGACATCTACTTTGTGCATGACACAAGTAATTTTTCCAACAATTGTTTACAGACAGATTATTTCACAAATAATTCACTGTATCACAATTCCAGGGGGTCAGAAGTTTACATACACTAAGTTGACTGTGACTTTAAACAGCTTGGAAATTTGCTGAAAATTATGTCATGGCTTTAGAAGCTTCTGATAGGCTAATTGACATAATTTGTGTCAATTGGAGGTGTACCTGTGGATGTATTTCAAGGCCTACCTTCAAAATCAGCACCTCTTTGCTTGACATTATGGGAAAATCAAAAGAAATCAGCCAAGACCTGAGAAAGAAAAAAATTGTAGACCTCGACAAGTCTGGTTCATCTTTGGGAGCAATTTCCAAACGCCTGAAGGTACCACGTTCATCTGTACAAACAATAGTACGCAAGTATAAACACCATGGGAACACGCAGCCGTCATGCCGCTCAGGAAGGAGACGCGTTCTGTCTCCTAGAGATGAACATACTTTGGTGCGAAAAGTGCAAATCAATCCCAGAACAACAGCAAATGACCTTGTGAAGATGCTGGAGGAAACAGGTACAAAAGTGTCTATATCCACAGTAAAACGAGTCCTATATCGACATAACCTGAAAGGCCGCTCAGCAAGGAAGAAGCCACTACTCCAAAACCGCCATAAAAAAGCTAGACTACGGTTTGCAACTGCACATGGGGACAAAGATCATACTTTTTGGAGAAATGTCCTCTGGTCTAATGAAACACAAATAGAACTGTTTGGCCATAATGACAATCGTTATGTTTGGAGGAAAAAGGGAGAGGCTTGCAAGCCGAAGAACACCATCCCAACCGTGAGGCACGGGGGTGGCAGCATCATGTTGTGGGGGTACTTTGCTGCAGGAGGGACTGATGCACTTCACAAAATAGATGGCATCATGAGGGAGGAAGATAACGTGGATATACGGAAGCAACATCTCAAGACGTCAGTCAGGAAGTTAAAGCTTGGTCGCAAATGGGTCTTCCAAATGGACAATGACCCGAAGCATAATTCCAAAGTTGTGGCAAAATGGCTTAAGGACAACAATATCAAGGTATTGGAGTGGCCGTCACAAAGCCCTCACCTCAATCCCATAGAACATTTGTGGGCATAACTGAAAAAGCGTGTGCGAGCAAGGAGGCCTACAAACCTGACTCAGTTACACCAGCTCTGTCAGGAGGAATGGGCCAAAATGCACCCAACTTATTGTGGGAAGCTTGTGGAAGTCTACCCGAAACGTTTGACCCAAGTTAAACAATTTAAAGGCAATGCTACCAAATAGTAATTGAGTGTATGCAAACTTCTGACCCACTGGGAATGCGATGAAATAAAAGCTGAAATAAATAATTCTCTCTACTATTATTATGACATTTCACATTCTTAGCACATGTGACAGAGTCTGGAGACGCCGTGGAGATCGTTCTGCTGCCTGCAACATCCTCCAGCATGACCGGTTTGGCGGTGGGTCAGTCATGGTGTGGGGTGGCATTTCTTTGGGGGGCCGCACAGCCCTCCATGTGCTCGCCAGAGGTAGCCTGACTGCCATTAGGTACCGAGATGAGATCCTCAGACCCCTTGTGAGACCATATGCTGGTGCGGTTGGCCCTGGGTTCCTCCTAATGCAAGACAATGCTAGACCTCATGTGGCTGGACTATGTCAGCAGTTCCTGCAAGAGGAAGGCATTGATGCTATGGACTGGCCCGCCCGTTCCCCAGACCTGAATCCAATTGAGCACATCTGGGACATCATGTCTAGCTCCATCCACCAACGCCACGTTGCACCACAGACTGTCCAGGAGTTGGCGGATGCTTTAGTCCAGGTCTGGGAGGAGATCCCTCAGGAGACCATCCGCCACCTCATCAGGAGCATGCCCAGGCGTTGTAGGGAGGTCATACAGGCACGTGGAGGCCACACACTACTGAGCCTCATTTTGACTTGTTTTAAGGACATTACATCAAAGTTGGATCAGCCTGTAGTGTGGTTTTCCACTTTAATTTTGAGTGTGACTCCAAATCCAGACCTCCATGGGTTGATAAATTTGATTTCCATTGATAATTTTTGTGTGATTTTGTTGTCAGCACATTCAACTATGTAAAGAAAAAAGTATTTAATAAGAATATTTCATTTATTCAGATCTAGGATGTGTTATTTTAGTGTTCTCTTTATTTTTTTGAGCAGTGTATTTTGGAACTGTTGCTTTTAAAATGCAATCGATCATTTTTATTCTGATCTGGAATAAACTGATTGATCATATCACACAGATGTAAACCAGAAAACACACACACACAAACTCCTAATGAGAGGTGTGTGGCTGGTTGAAGTTTTCTGGGCTCATTTTTTGACAGGGCAACACTGAGGTCATGCTCAGAATTGAGTCTATTTGTGTACTTGTTTAAGTACGCTAGAGTTGAGAACCCTGACTTTTATAGGTATGTTGTGCCAAACTGGACCAGAACATCTACTGCTTTCTCAGTCAGACAGGAGACTATTTCCTGCTGGAGATGAGCAACCCAGAACTGTGTGAGTGTGTATGCCTCACAAAGCATATTGCTGCCATTGCTTGCTTGCAGTGTCACTAAGGTCTCAATCTCTGGCAGACTTAGTCCTAGGTCTGATGAGGACACTGCTTGAAAGGCATACTTCACCCATTTACGTTTTTGAGATCTCTGTGGGTTAGGGAAGTACCAGTCAAAGTTCTGCTGCAGGCTGGCCATGTGCTCAGCCATGTTCTTCTTCACAGGTTCACACAAAGGTGAATCTATCTGCTGAAGGTGATCTGACCGAATAGGGAACATGCCATATGCTCCAGCATTCAGCTGACTGCCACAATCCCAGGCGTGCAGTGAATCCTCTGATGCCATCTTCAAGCTCAAAAATGATTGATTCCTTGCCCTAGGGGCTTGTGTTCAGCTCATTGAGCTTTCTGAAAATGTCAACCAGGTAAGCCAGCCTACCCAGCCACAGTTTTATCACGGAAGAGGTCTGCAAGGTCGCTGTCCTCTTTCTCCAGATAGGCCAAAACCTCCTCTCTCAGTTCCCACAGCCTCTTCAGGACTCTCCCCCTGGACAACCACCTAACCTCACAATGAAAGAGAAGGTGCTCATGGTCTGCTCCCATCTTCTTCCAAACCTCTCTGAACAGCTTTTTTGATGAGGTCTCTTCTTAATCAGATTCGCCACCTTTACGACTGAGTTGAAAATAGCCCCTAGGTTAGGTTGTAATGCTTTGCTGACCAAAGACTCCCTGTGCAGAATACAATGGGTCAGCTTCACGTTGGGCACCACGCTGCGGACATGAGCTATGAATCCAGAGTTGCACTCAATCATGCATCTTACATCATCAGTGCAAATCCCAATACAATTTGCCCAGTCAATTTGTAAGTTTTTCAAATGTGTCTACCACCCTGAAAATGTTCTCTTCCCTTGTTATTGTTTGTAAATGGTCACAGAAAATAAATTCCTCCTGGATATCATCATCAAATACATATCTTGCATATACCATCAACTGCGGAATTCAAATCCAATTTTATTTGTCACATACACATGATTAGCAGATGTTATTTTGTACATAATGTTGCCGCTACTGTCTCTTATGACCGAAAATAACTTCTCGACATCAGGACTGCGATTACTCACCGCAGACTAGCAGAATCGTCTTTTTCCTTTCACGACTCTGACGAGCCCGACCTCGAAGGATACACTGCTTCCTCGGGAACAGGCCCCGATCCCCATGATCTGCGTGAAGATGAGGCAGAGAAAGAGGGGCCGAAGGTCGGGCTGCCTTCTGAGAATTCGCAGGCGATCAAATAAACCCCCACTTCCCTCCATTCTGCTAGCAAACGTGCAATCTTTGGACAATAAAATCGTTGAGCTGAAGATCTGAAGATCTCATACAACGCTGTGTACTACTCCCTTCATAGAACAGCGCAAACTGGCTCTAACCAGAATAGAATGTGTGTGGGAGGTCCCGGTGCACAACTGAGCAAGAGGACAAGTACATTAGAGTGTCTAGTTTGAGAAACAGATGCCTCACAAGTCCTCAACTGGCGGCTTCATTAAATAGTACCCGCAAAACACCAGTCTCAACATCAACAGTGAAGAGGCGACTCCGGGATGCTGGCCTTCTAGGCAGAGTTGCAAAGAAAAAGCCATATCTCAGACTGGCCAATAAAAAGAAAAGATTAAGATGGGCAAAAGAACACAGACACTGGACAGAGGTACTCTGCCTAGAAGGAGAAAAGATACCTGCAGAAAGCTTGTCGAACTCCCATTAGATTCTAATGTATGTGAATACACAATGTCTTAATGGCTCATCAGTACGATGGTGAATCCCATACTATACAATGCAAAGTAATACAAATGACCTGAAAGCCTGATGTCCCTTTTCCAAAGCCTGATTGCCAGGTGTCTGTCTGTCCCCATCTCCAGGTGCTGTCCATCTGTCCTAAAGACATACGGGCTGACATATGTGTCCACCTCAACCGGAAGGTCTTCAATGAGCACCCAGCGTTCCGCCTGGCCAGTGACGGCTGCCTGCGCTCGCTAGCCGAGGAGTTCCAGACCATCCACTGTTCCCCCGGGGACCTGGCCTTCCACACAGGAGAGAGCGTCGACACCCTCTGCTTCGTGTTGTCAGGATCACTGGAGGTCATCCAGGACGACGAGGTCATCGCCATTCTAGGTGAGCAGCAGAGTGCATCTTGCGCCTCTCCAGTTTCCGCACCAACGTATTGGCTAGTTCTTGAGTTTGTCTGTGGATGATGTTGTTTCAGTGGTTTGGCTGATACCATGTCATGTCAAGTCAAAAACAAACATATAAAGCTGCACGAGTGGAGTGAGGCACATCAGTCTAACATCACTCTCTTTAAAGGATGAGAGCATTAACTCTCTGCGGAATGGTAGTCTGTAAGTTTGAGCTATAATGTTTAAAGGCCCGATGCAGATGCTTTTTTATTTCAATATCAAATCATTTCTGGGTAGCAAATAAGTACCTTGGCAGAGAGGTTTGGTACTCTCTTTGTTGTTGATATATTAACTTAAACTGCATGGTGTTGTCACCAGGCAACCCAAAACTACCTCCATGCAAAACCTGCTGATTTAAAAGGTCCTGTGTAAATTGTATTTTTAAACTGCAACTATCAGGAAATTACAATGATCATATTGTTTCACACTTTTACAATGTGTTTCATCAGCAGATAAGACAGAATTTTGACCGCACTGGGCCTTTTTGGTATTTTGATATTTTATTAGGATCCCAATTAGCTGTTGCAATAGCAGCAGCTACTCTTCCTGGGGTCCACACAAAACATGAAACATAACATAATACAGAACATTAATAGACAACAGATCAAGGACAGAAGTACATGAATGTAAAAAATAATAATACAAAAGGCACACGGATATAGCCCTTGGTTCACTCCAGAACTGACTGCCCTTGACCAGCACAAAAACATCCTGTGGCGGACTGCACTAGCATCGAATAGTCCCCACGATATGCAACTTTTCATGGAAGTCAGGAACCAAAACACGCAGTCAGTTAGGAAAGCCAAGGCTAGCTTTTTCAAACAGAAATTTGCATCCTGTAGCTCTAACTCCAAAACGTTTTGGGACACTAAAGTCCATGGAGAATAAGAGCACCCCCTCCCAGCTGCCCACTGCTAGGAAACACTGTCACCACCGATAAATTCACGTTAATCGAATTTCAATAAGCATCTCTCTACGGCTGGCCATGCTTTCTTCCTGGCTACCCCAACCCCGGCCAACAGCTCTGCACCCCCCGCAGCTACTTGCCTAAGCCTCCCCAGCTTCTTCTTCACCCAAATCCAAATAGCAGATGTTCTGAAAGAGCTGCAAAACCTGGACCCGTACAAATCAGCTGGGCTAGACAATCTGGACGCTCTCTTTCTAAAATTATCCGCCGCCATTGTTGCAACCTCTATTACCAGTCTGTTCAGCCTCCCTTTCGTATCGTCTGAGATTCCTAAAGATTGGAAAGCTACTGCTGTCATCCCCCTCTTCAAGGGGGGTGACACTCTAGACCCAAACTGTTACAGACCTATATCCATCCTGCCCTGCCTTTCTAAAGTCTTCGAAAGCCAAGTTAACAAACAGATCACTGACCGTTTCGAATACCACCGTTCCTTCTCTGCTGTGCAATCCGGTTTCCGAGCTGGTCACGGGTGCACCTCAGCCACGCTCAAGGTACTAAACGATATCATAACCGCCATCGATAAAAGACAGTACTGTGCAGCCGTCCTCATCGACCTGGCCAAGGTTTTCGACTGTCAATCACCATATTCTTATCGGAAGACTCAATAGCCTTGGTTTCTCAAATGACTGCCTCGCCTGGTTCACCAACTACTTCTCAGACAGAGTTCAGTGTGTCAAATCGGAGGGCCTGTTGTCCGGACCTTTGGCAGTCTCTATGGAGGTACCACAGGGTTCAATTCTCGGGCCAACTCTTTTCTCTGTATATATCAATGATGTCGCTCTTGCTGCGGGTGATTCCTTGATCCACCTCTACGCAGACGACACCATTCTGTATACATCTGGTCCTTCTTTGGA